>NW_027397066.1:41722912-41734666 GCF_003265705.2 Callorhinus ursinus | reverse complement strand
GTGTGTGTGTGTGTGTGTGTGTGTGTGTGTGTGTGTGTGTGTGTGTGTGTATAAACACATACATATACATATACCATGGAATATTACTCAGCCATCAAAAATAAATGAAATCTTGGAGGCACCTGGGTGGCTCAGTTGGTTAAGTGTCTGCCTTCAGCTCAGGTCATGATCCCAGGGTCCTGGGATTGAGCCCCACATGCAGCTCCCTGCATGGTGGAGAGCCTGCTTCTGCCCCTCCCCCTGCTCATGCTCTCTCTTTCTCTGTCTTAAATAAATAAACGAAATCTTTAAAAAAATGAAATCTTGCCATTTGCAATGACATGGATGGAACTAGAGGGTATTATGCTAAGCAAAATAAGTAATTCAGAGAAAGACAATTATGATATGATCTCGCTGGTACGTACAATTTAAAAAACAAAACAGAGGATCCTAGGGGAAGAGAGAAAAAAATAAAACAAGATGAAATCAGAGAGGGAGACAAACCATAAGAGACTCTTAAGCACAGGAAACAAACTGAAGGTCGCTGGAGGGGAGAGGGGTGGGGAGATGGGGCAACTGGGTGATGGGCATTAAGGAGGGCATGTGATGTAATGAGCACTGGGTATTATATAAGACTGATGAATCAATGAATTCTACTTCTGAAACTGGTAATACATTATACATTAATTGAATTTAAATCAAAACAAATAAATTTAAAAAAAAGACTGACGAATCACTGAACTCTACCTCTGAAACTAATAATACACTATATGTTAATTAATTGAATTTAAATTTTAAAAATTTTAAGAAGTAAAAAAAAAAAACAACAATGTCATATTATTCCCCTTGTAGGTCACCCATAACATTGACAGTCACTTTGCTACACAACTGCAATCATTCTCGAAATTTATTCAGCTTTCTTTAAATGTTTCCCTCCACGACTTTGCTGAATTTTAAATATTTCTGAATAATATCTTTTATATAATTGAAAAGGTAAAAAACTAAAGTCTAAGTTGCCCTGATGTATTACTTATAACCTAGCTTTTATCTGCTGTTCATTATATCCTTGGGAAGAGAGTAGGAGAAATGGCATCTAGCTATTTGACCACTGATAAAACTGAGACAAAATGAAGACACTTGCCTAAAATCCATTGTTAATAAGAAAGGAGGCAAGGTTTAGAGCTTGGGACCACCACACAAAGGGCTATGGGCTCCTTCTGTGATCTTGCGTAATTAATCTTTCTTATTATTTTCACTTGTTGAGAACTCACTATGTCATAGGCAATATGACTATATTATCTCATTGAAAACAACCCTCCGGGATAAGTATCATTGCCTCGTTTCATAAGTAAGAAAGCTGATTCTTAAAGAGATGAAATAACCTGCCCAAATCACATAGGCAATAAGAACAGATTTGAACCCAGGTCCCTGTGAACTCCAAAATCCATTTACTAACCATGCACAATTCTACACCATTCTATATAAAATAAAAGGCTTGAACTAGAATGCTAATATTTGAGATTCCATGGATTTCTAACAAGCTAATTTTTATATGGTTTCCATTATGCCCTGGTGCTCTAAGTTCACAGATATCAAATTTTTTAAAAAGATTTATTTATTTATTTATTTATTTGAGATAGAGTGAGTGAGTGAGCAGGGGGAGGGGCAGAGGGAGAGGGAGAGAATCCTCAAGCGAACTCCCCAGTGAGTGTGGAACCCCATGTGGGGCTCCATCCCAGGACCCTGAGATCCTGACCTGAGCCAAAATACAGAGTTGGCTGCTTAACCGATTAAGCCACCCAAGCACCCTCACAGGTATCAATTTGATTAACTTTGTGACACTTAGTAAAAGATAGGTGAATATTCCATGCTGTTATTTCTTTTATTAAAACCCCTTTCCTTCTCCCAAATCCAGTGATAGTAATAAAAAGTTAACAAAATAACATTTCCAACAACTTGTAGAATTTATTAATTTCTACCCCTTTCTCTGTTTTTAAAGTCAAGTTTTTCAATGAGATAAATTTTATTTCATTGTAGCTACCAGAAAACAATTTTGTTTCAATAGATTCCTTGAAATATACAACATAAGGCAAAATATTTGTCCTATGAAAAGATCCATTTTATTACTATGAAATTTAATTAGTTCCAATATTGTTAGTAACTACATAAAATGTCAAATACATATAAAATGTATGCTCTTTTTTGATTAACTGGTTATCTTGTATCTTGTAGTATCTTAAAAATTAAACTATTTGTCATGTTTGAAGCAGACTACAAGCCAACTATACACATATAACAATAACGTGCTAGAATTAGCTTTTCTAAGTGTCAGGAGACTTCCGTACATGAAGATATGTTACTTTCAGTTAATTCCTGGCTCTTAGTCACCAGAATTACTCAACTATAAATGAAATCTTAGAAGCTGCCTTGGTTTGGCATGTATAAGATGTCAAATGCAGTCTGCTAGAACCTAACAGGAAATATTCATCACCAAAGAAAATATAAAGAGGACAGCATTAATTTTTCAGAGATGGCTGAATGCTGAACCACGCTGCTACTTCAATCAAGCGGAAGGCATGCAGTTAGAAGACTAAGGTTGAAATATGAATGCACACCATTATCTTGTGACTAACCTCAGAGAAATGGCTTCTTCATGGCATGCATGGAAGTTATGCTCATTCACAGGATTTGCAGTAACAGTCACAGTATTCCAACAGAAATACAATGATAACAGCTACAACAACCACAAAGCATTATCAACTAAATTTAAACATAGAGCAATCTGAGTCCCAGTTCTCCACAGCAGGGAATAATGGCTTCCATCAGTGGTGAGCTTAAAGAGATCTGAAGGTAGGTTTGTTCATTAAATTATTCACAGAGCTTTCAATAGTCATCTTTCCTCTTGACTACTTTTTTAAACAATTACCTCATATTTAACAAAATTATCTGTTAACCTTCATCTCAATAGGAGAGAAAACAGTTAAACACAGAAAGATATATGAGGTAGACCCTTGGCACTGGAAAGCAGGCCTTCATCCATTCTTTCTTTCAGAATAGAAGCCCTTCCTGTGGGCCAACCACAGCTGCACATGGGCCCTGCCCTCATGGAGCTAGCAATCTAGCAAGGAAGCTGGAACTGAGCATGCTCCTGCAGAGATGACAAAGTAGAGAATGGGAGCCCTGGGAGAGTGCAACACCTAACCTGGTCTGGGTGTGGAGGTGGCAGTCAGAGGGTGGCTGAGGATATGAGAGCAAGCCCCAAAAGAGGAGTAGGAGTTGGCCAGTTAAAGACTGGAACAAGAGATGCCCTTCAACAGATGAATGGATAAAGATGTGGTCCATATATACAATGAAATATTACTCAGCCATCAGAAAGGATGACTACCCATCATTTGCATTGACATGGATGGAACTAGAGGGGATTATGCTAAGTGAAATAAGTCAAGCAGAGAAACACAATTACCATATGGTTTCACTCATATGTGGAACATAAGGAACAGGGCAGAGGACCACAAGGGAAAGGAGTAAAAGCTGAATGGGAAGAAATCAGAGAGTGAGGCAAATCATGAGAGACTCTGGACTCCAGGAACCAAACTGAGGGTTACAGAAGGGGGGGAGTGGGGGGGATGAGGTAACCAGGTGATGGGTATTAAGGAGGGCGTGTGTGGGGATGAGCACTGGGTGTTATATACAACTAATGAATCGTTGAACACTACAACAAAAACTAATGATGTACTATATGCTGGCTAACCGAATGTCAAAAAAAAAAAAAAAGACTGGAGCAGTAGCAGTCCAGGCAGGAGCAACAGTATGGGCAAGAGTTCTGAGAAGAGAATTTGAGACCTTTTCAAGGAAATGAGACGTATGAATGGAGCATAAAGATCTAATATGCCACTGTCCTTCAGCTTATGTCAAATCTTACCCAAGGCCTGTAACCCACATTAGGATTGTAGACTTTCTTCCATAGGCAATTGAAGGGTCTTCAGCAACAGACTGACCTGATCACATTTGCATTAAAAAGATCACTCACTATAGAGAATGGATCTGAGTTCTGGATGAGAGGCTACTACATAGTCCAAGCAAGAACTGAGGATGGCTTGAACTAGAGGGATTTCCTAAAACTATCAGATCACATCATTCCCCTTCTCAAAGCCCTTCCATGCTTCCCACCACCATTACACTAAAAGCCAAGTTCCAGATTTATGTACAACTTCATCTCTTACCTTCTCAGCTTCATCCATTAGGCTTCAGTCACACTGGCCTGATTTCAGCCCCTTGAATGGGTCAAAATGTATTCCCAACTCAGGCCTTTGTATTTGCTATTCCTTTGCCTACAGCCTTCTTCTTCCAGATGTTTACTAACAAGGTCCCATTCATTCAATAGACATTTATTAAACACCTACCAAATGCTAGTTCTCTTCTAGGCAAGGTTATACTTCTTGACAACTCTGGCTAATGTAGCCTTTTTTTTTTTTAAGATTTTATTTTTAAGTAATCTCCACACCCAACATGGGGCTCAAACTCACAACTCCAAGATCAAGAGTTGCCTGCTTCACCAACTGAGCCAGCCAGATAACCTGCTAATGTGGCACTTCTTATTCCAAATCCCACTTGCCCTATTTTATTTATAGCACTTGTCATCAACTCAAATTATGTGTTATTAAAGAGAATTTGTTTTCATGAATTGGAAGAGGTCACGGGGTATTAAGAACAGAAGCATTCTAGCTTTATCAGAATGTCAGCATCCTGGGCCCATGGGTGGTGGCACCACTAACACCCTGGCCATAGACTGAGCCAGGCACTAGAGGTGCAACAATGTACAAGGGTGAACAAGTCAGACACAGACCTTCTCTTAGCAAGCTTCCTAAGTCTGGACATTAAACTAGTAATTTTAAGATAATATACTATGAGCTGATATAGGAAATAAAAGTACTATCACTGGAAGCAAAGATAAAAATGGGGGTGGGGCAAAAGAAAGAGCAACATGTAGAATGACCAAAAGGTGGGACAGCATTAGTCTGAGGATCTGAAAGAAGTCTAGTGTAGCTGCAGCCAAGAGTGTGAACATATAGGAAAGAAGGGAAGGAAGGAACAGGAAAAGACAAAGATGAAGGCTGAAAAATTATCAGGGAGCAGATCTAAGAAGGCTTTCTAAAACAAATTAAAAATGGTAGTCTTGGGGTGCCTGGGTGGCTCACTTGGTTAAGCAACTGCCTCTGGCTCGGGTCGTGATCCCGGGGTCCTGGGATCGAGCCCCACATCGGGCTCTCTGCTCAGCGGCGAGTCTGCTTCTCCCTCTCCGGAGTTCTGTGATTTCTCGCTTTCACTCTCAAATAAATAAATAAAATCTTTAAAAAAAAAATGGTAGTCTTTACCCAGAGCGCAATGGAGAGCCATTAAAGGATTTTTACCAGGGGAGGGTTAGAATCAGAGGTAATACTACTTACACTGCTGAATAAGAATATATGTATGTATGTGTGTGTATGTATGTATACACATATGTGTGTATGTATATATGTATGTATGTATATAGATATATGTCTGTGTGTGTACATATATATATATATATATAGTGCCAGTCATAAAAATAACCCCAAATGTACTCTAAGTATGAAGATAAAATATAATTTTAATGGAAATATAATTCATCCATTTCTTCTTATTAGAGGTTCTTAACATTGGGTTCCGTTCATTTTGTAACAAGTATGAGTTCCTACTATGCACAGGCCCTATTCTTGGGTAACAGGATACAGCAGTGAACAGACAGACACGAAGCCACTGTCCTCATGTCATTCCTGCTCTGGACTTTATTTTCTGAACACAGCACATGGAAATCACAAAGGAAAAGGAATTCAAATCAAAGGTCTGTTAGAAATCACCCAGCATGCTTCACTTTTACAGAGAAGGAAACTGTGACTATGAGACATTAAGTACATTGTTCAAGGTCCTGAAGTGTGGGTGGAAAAGCAGTTATGCCACAATAGTGACTAGAAAATAAAAACTGCACAGAAGCTGCTCAAGGACACCAAAAACAATCACATCAACAGAAACAGTCTCTCATGGTTTAACAACTGAAAGGAGGAGACTATTTTAATGAGTCTTTGTATCTGCTGTTACATTTGTTAAAGAATATTCTCATAACTACCAAACACATTATTGAAAAGATAACTTCAAAAATGTTTAACTCAAATATCACCTTGGAGTACATTTGGGAGGCAAAGCAAAGTAGAAGAGAAAGAACATGAACCCTGATGCAGCTCACACTTGGAGCAAGTCACTGGTATCTACCCCTCAAGTCTCATTGATACCATGTATCTCTTATGCTACAGAAAAGTGATTTTCATTATTCACTCAACAAGAATAAAGCACTATACAAATTTAGTTTTTATTGTTCTGAGGAAAAAGCCCTCATTTTAAAAGCATGAATAAATGTATTGTCTCTTATAAATTTTTCATTAACATTATAATCTTGTTGTGACTTATATACTTTCGGTTTGGTATTCAAAAACAACAAATGTCCTAAAAAATGCATGTTCCTTCTGTATCAATATCAATATATTGATATTGATACAGAATATCAATATTCTGTTATTGATATAGATATCAATCCACTATCTAGAGGGATTTCCTAAATCCCTCAATGTATCAATCCACAGCTAATAGAAAATGATCCCAGATCCTGGTGCCCCAGAAAACAGTATTTAAACACCAATGTCAAAAATAAATAAATAGGGGAGCCTAGGTGGCTCGGTTGGGAAGCGTCTGCCTTGGGCCAGGTCATGATCCCAGGGTCCTGGGTTGGAGCCCTGCATGGGGCTCCCTGTGCATCGGGGAGCCTGCTTCTCCCTCTCTCTCTGCCCCTCCCCCTGCTCATTCTCTCTCTCAAATAAATAAAATCTTTAAAATAAATAAGTGAAGACCATAATAGAAGGGGGGTGGGGGAAGAATGGACCAGAACATATAGACTGTTTAACTATCATATAAAATAAGAGAGGGTAATTGAACTTCATTTCAGTGCAGATAAACATTTTTTATTCGCATCTGTATCAGCTCATTACTGATTATACAATGATCAACATAAACTTATTCAAAATTTCTTTATAGTGAACAATAAAGCACAGGGAAGACTTTTTCATATGGATTCCTAATGCATAAATAGATTAACTCAACATGAGGATTTTATTTATTTTTATTTCTTTTAATAATTTTTTAAAGATTTTATTTATTTATTTATTTATTTATTTATTTATTTATTTATTTATTTATTGAGAGAGAGAGAGAGAGAGAGAGAGAGGAAGTGGGGAGAGGGCTAAAGGGAGAGGGAGACAGAATCTCAAGCAGACTCCGCATTGAGTGCCAAGCCCCACACAGAATTTGATGCCACCACCCCGACATCATGACCTGAGCTGAAATCAAGAGTTGGATGCTTAACCAACTGAGCCACCCAGGTGCCCCTCACTATGAGGATTTTAAATTACTAACACAATTAGATTACTTAACAACCAAATACGTATCCCCTCTATGCACATTTTTCTGACTGTGGGGATATAACTCAAGTTCCTGTAGGTAACTTTCATGACACATTCCACAGGCCAGCACTTGGCTCCACTGGGGAAGTCTACTTTGGACTGGACCACATTTGTGTGTATTGACTTGAATTCAAAACTTGGAAAGCTAAAGATAGTTCATGTGGCAAGAAACTCTAAGATAAAGAGTTAGTGACAGTTTTATAGATGCTTTTAGAAACAAACTCATCTGGTCACTTTATCTCTTCCCTCACTCCACTCCATGAAGAAGGCACATTTCAAAATCAGCATACCCTTTTATTCTATTATTATACAGTGATTCTGGAATTTATTACTCTATTCACCATGACCAACAGCATTTTATCTATACATACATAGGTGTGAAGTTTCAAAGACACTAAGTTGGGAAAACTTGATTTGTTAATATTATTATAGTCATATTTTATTCTTCATTGGTTTTGAGTTGTGGCTCAGGTGGAATATGAATTTATGTAGCTTGTATTATTTACCATCTTAACTCCCATGTAATTCCCATCTCCCTTGACACCTTAGAAATACAGAACAGTGCTGAAGTGTTAATAGGGATGTAACTCTGAGGAGAGCAGGAAATATAATAGTTCTTTTCATAGGAGGGGTTTACTGGTTACCATCTGTTTAGGGGTAGAAAAGAGGACTTATTTTAAAGTTGCATTTGCACTGCAAGCACATTATTTTAACTTATAAGGATGAGGTAGTTTCTCATAAAGCTAAATTATTTGACTTAGTGTTTCCAATATTGTAGGATAAATAATCGTGTGTGTGTGTGTGTGTGTGTGTGTGTGTGTGTGTGTGTGTTGTATGGCAAAACTAGAGGACCCCACTTGACTAATAAAGAGCAGGAAGCTCTATGTTGTTTAATTTCTCCGTTCCATGAAATCCAAAAATCTGGGAACCACTTCACAAAGCTCCATAGCTAAAGAACAGAGTAAAAAGGAATCTTCAGGTTTTCTTCTAGATTTTGGCAGCCAAAATTGCCCTGTTAGAAAAGGAGGTAGGAATTCAGGAATCCCTTCAAAATGAAGGGATTACATGTATAGATGTCTGGAACATACCCCAAAAGGAACAGGATCATGGAAATAATGCAGCCAAGAAATACTAATAGATGCTAAAGCCATTGGGTTAAAGTTTGATGAAGAAAAGCATATTTACATAACCTCAAAATGTCTCCTTTAATTAAGTGAACAAAGTTATCACCATGAGTGGTCAAGGTTAAATTGTGTGCCACCTGATAGGATGCAATGAAGAGAACACAGATTCACTGGTTTGATATTCTTGCCAAAAATGTATAATCTGAATCTAATCATGAGGAAACAAGAGGCAGATCTGAATTGAAGGGCATTCTACAAGATAACTGGCCTGTACTCTTCCAAAGTATTAAGGTCATAAATGTTAAGGAAAGATGGAGGAACTGTCATAGATTAAAAGAGACTAAAGAGACATAGCAAATAAATGGAATGTGTGATTCTACCACTATCCCTTTGTTTTTGTAAAGGATATGGAGATAAGTGGCAAAACTTGTGTATCAGATAGTAGTAGTGTACCAGTGTTAATTTCATGATTATGATACACTGCAGAATATCTCTTTGAAAGATACACATGCTAAAGTATTTGGAAATGATGGGCATAGGCAAATTATTCTCAAATGGTTCAAGGAGGAAAAATGTTTCTTTTACTATTCTTGCTAATTTTTTGGATGCTTGAAATTAAAAAAATTGAAGAAGGGGTATCAATCAATTCAAAGAAAGAGGTCAAGCAGCTTTAAAAATTCAGTATATGAATATGGTGACCTCCAATTAACAACGTTTGGAAACACAGTTCTAGGTAAATGCAAGGAGAAAACTCAGTAATACCAAGCACAAAAATGCTCACAACCCTTTTTGTAAGTTAAAAATTGTGCCAGGAGCTGCTGAAACAATTTAAATTCAAAATACTCAGAGCAGTCTTTGTATCAAATGTAGGCTCTGAGGACTGTGGCTTTTTTCATTTGACACCTAACATTTTTTTTTAATTTTATTTTATTATGTTATGTTAGTCACCATACAATACATCATTAGTTTTTGATGTAGTGACCCACGATTCATTGTTTTCATATAACACCCGGTGCTCCATGCAGTACGTGCCCTCCTTAATACCCATCACCGGGCTAATCCATCCCCCCACGCCCCTCCCCTCTAGAACCCTGTTTGTTTCTCAGAGTCCACAGTCTCTCATGGTTCATCTCTCCCTCCGATTTCCGCCCCCCCATTTTCCCCTTCCTTCTCCTAATGTCCTCCCTGCTATTCCTTATGTTCCACAAATAAGTGAAACCATATGATAATTGACTTCCTCTGCTTGACTTATTACACTTAGCATAATCTCCTCCAGTCCCATCCATGTTGATGTAAAAGTTGGGTATTCATCCTTTTTGATGGCTGAGTAATATTCCATTGTATATATGGACCACATCTTCTTTATCCATTCGTCTGTTGAAGGGCATCTCAGCTCTTTCCACAGTTTGGCTATTGCAGACATTGCTGCTATGAACATTGGGGTGCATATGGCCCTTCTTTTCACTACATCTGTGTCTTTGGGATAAATACCCAGTAGTGCAATTCCTGGGTCATAGGGTAGCTCTGTTTCTAATTTTTTGACGAACCTCCACACTGTTTTCCAAAGTGGCTGTACCAATTTGCATTCCCACCAACAGTGTAAGAGGGTTCCCCTTTCTCCACAACCTCTCCAACATTTGCTGTTTATTTCCGTGTCCATTTTTGCCATTCTAACTGGTGTAAGGTGGTATCTCAATGTCATTTTGATTTGAATTTCCCTGATGGCTAATGATGATGAACCCACATCTTTTCATGTGTCTGTTAGTCATTTGTGTGTCTTCTTTGGAGAAGTGTCTGTTCATGTCTTCTGCCCATTTTTTGATTTATTTGTTTTTTGGGTGTTGAGTTATAGATCTTGGATACCATCCCTTCATCTGTAGTGTCATTTGCAAATATCTTCTCCCATTCTGTGGGTGGCCTCTTTATTTTGTTGACTGTTTCCTTTGCTGTGCAAAAGATTTTTATCTTGATAAAGTCCCAAAAGTTCATATTTGTTTTTGTTTCACTAACCTTTGGAGATGTGTCTTGAAAGAAGTTGCTGTGGCCAATGTCAAAGAGGTTACTGCCTATGTTCCCATCTAGGATTTGATGGAATCCTGTCTCACACTGAACTAGGTTACAAGTAATACATCAGGGCAATTTAGACTTTAGTGTTTCCCTTTTCAATTATATAAAAGATATTATTCAGAAAGATTTAAAATTCAGCAAAGTCATGGAGGAAAATGTTTAAAGAAAGCTGAATAAATTTCGAGAATGATTGCAGTTGTGTAGCAAAGTGACTGTCAATGCTATGGGTGACCTACAAGGGGAAAAAATATGACTTTTTTTTTTTTACTTCTTAAAATTTTTAAAATTTAAATTCAATTAATTAACATATAGTGTATTATTAGTTTCAGAGGTAGAGTTCAGTGATTCGTCAGTCTTTTTTTTAAATTTATTTGTTTTGATTTAAATTCAATTAATGTATAATGTATTACCAGTTTCAGAAGTAGAATTCATTGATTCATCAGTCTTATATAATACCCAGTGCTCATTACATCACATGCCCTCCTTAATGCCCATCACCCAGTTGCCCCATCTCCCCACCCCTCTCCCCTCCAGCGACCTTCAGTTTGTTTCCTGTGCTTAAGAGTCTCTTATGGTTTGTCTCCCTCTCTGATTTCATCTTGTTTTATTTTTTTCTCTCTTCCCCTAGGATCCTCTGTTTTGTTTTTTAAATTGTACGTACCAGCGAGATCATATCATAATTGTCTTTCTCTGAATTACTTATTTTGCTTAGCATAATACCCTCTAGTTCCATCCATGTCATTGCAAATGGCAAGATTTCATTTTTTTAAAGATTTCGTTCATTTATTTAAGACAGAGAAAGAGAGAGCATGAGCAGGGGGAGGGGCAGAAGCAGGCTCTCCACCATGCAGGGAGCTGCATGTGGGGCTCAATCCCAGGACCCTGGGATCATGACCTGAGCTGAAGGCAGACACTTAACCAACTGAGCCACCCAGGTGCCTCCAAGATTTCATTTATTTTTGATGGCTGAGTAATATTCCATGGTATATGTATATGTATGTGTTTATACACACACACACACACACACACACACACACACACACACACACACACAC
>NW_027397066.1:41550114-41722902 GCF_003265705.2 Callorhinus ursinus | reverse complement strand
CACACACACACACACACACACACACACACACACACACACACACACACACCCCGCATCTTCTTTATCCATTCATTTGTTGAAGGACATCTGGGCTCTTCCCATACTTTGGCTATTGTGGACATTGCTGCTGTGAACATTGGGGTGCATGTGCCCTTTGGAATCACTACAATTGTATCTTTGGGGTCAGTGGTGCAATTGCTGGGTCATAGGGTAGCTCTATTTTCAACCTTTTGAGGAACCTCCATGCTGTTTTCCAGAGTGGCTGCATCAGTTTGCATTCCTACCACATCTGCATCCTCAACAACATCTGTTGTTTCCTGAGTGGTTAATTTTAGCCAATCTGACCAGTGTGAGGTGGTATCTCATTGTGGTTTTGATTTGTATTTCCCTAATGCTGAGTGACATTGAGAACTTTTTCATGTGTCTGTTAGCCATCTGTATATCTTCTTTGCAGAAATGTCTGTTCATGTCTTCTGCACATTTCTTGACTGGATTATTTGTTCTTTGGGTGTTGAGTTTGAGGAGTTCTTTATAGATTTTGGATACTAACCCTTTATCTGATAAGACATGCGCAAATATCTTCTCTCATTCTATTGGTTGTCTTTTGGTTTTGTCGACTGTTTCCTTTGCTGAACAAAAGCTTTTTATCTCGATGAAGTCCCAATAGTTCATTTTTGCCTTTGTTTCCCTTGCCTGTGGAGATGTATCTAGCAAGAAGTTGCTGTGGCTGATGTCACAGAGGTTGTTGCCTGTGTTCTCGAGGATTTTGATGGATTCCTGTCTCACATTTAGGTCTTTCATCCATTTTGAGTCTATTTTTGTGTATGATGTACAAAAATGGTCGTTTCATTCTTCTGCATGTAGCTGTCCAATTTTCCCAACACCATTTGTGGAAGAGACTGTCTTTTTTCCATCGGATATTCTTTCCTGCTTTGTCGAAGACTGGTTGACCATAGAGAGTCCATTTCTGGGTTCTCTATTTTGTTCCATTGATCTGTGTGTCTGTTTTTGTGCCACTACCATACTGTCTTGATGATGATAGCTTTGTAATAGAGTTTGAAGTCTGGAATTGTGATGCCACCAGCGTTGGTTTTCTTTTTCAACATTCCTCTGGCTATTCAGGGCCTTTTCTGGTTCCATACAAATTTTAGGATTATTTGTTCCAGCTCTCTGAAAAGAGTTGATGGTATTTTTATAGGGACAGCATTGACTATATAGCTTGCTGTAGGTAGAATAGACATTTTAACAATATTTGTTCTTCCAATCCATGAGCACGTTTTTCCATTTCTTTGTGTCTTTCTCAATTTCTTTCATGAGTATTCTATAGTTTTCTGAGTATAGATCCGTTCCCTTTTTAGTTATGTTTTTTCCTAGGTATCTTATGGTTTTTGGTGCAATTGTAAATGTGATCGACTCCTTAATTTCTCTTTCTTCTGTCTCATTATTAGTGTACAGAGATGCAACTGATTTCTGTGCATTGATTTTATATCCTGCCCCTTTGCTGAATTCCTGTATGAGATCTAGAAATTTTTTAGTGAAGTGTTTGGGTTTTCCACATAGAGTATCATGTCTTCTGGCAAAGAGTGAGAGTTTGACTTCTCCTTTGCCAATTCGGATGCCTTTTATTTCTTTTTGTTGTCTGATTGCTGAGGCTAGGACTTCTAGTACTGTGTTGAACGGCACTGGTGATAGTGGACATCCCTGCCATGTTCCTGACCTTAGGGTAAAAGCTCTCAGTTTTTCCCCATTGAGAATGAAATTCACTGTGGGGTTTTCATATATGGCTTTTATGATATTGAGGTATATTCCCTCCA
This sequence comes from Callorhinus ursinus, assembly GCF_003265705.2. Classification (NCBI taxonomy): domain Eukaryota; kingdom Metazoa; phylum Chordata; class Mammalia; order Carnivora; family Otariidae; genus Callorhinus; species Callorhinus ursinus. Next base: position 41,721,088 of record NW_027397066.1, on the reverse strand, counting down.
TCCCTACACCGTAAAGAGTTTTGTTCAAGAAAGGTTGCTGTACTTTGTCAAATGCTTTTTCTAAATATATTGAGAGTATCATATGGTACTTGTCCTTTCTTTTAATAATGTGGTGTATCACATTGATTGATTTGCAGATGTTGAACCAACCTTGTAGCCCAGGAATAAATCCCACTTGGTTGTGGTGAATAATCCTTTTATTGTACTGTTGGATCCTATTGGCTAGTATCTTGGTGAGAATTTTTACATCCATGTTCATCAGGGATATTGGTCTGTAATTTTCCTTTTTGGTGGGGTCTTTGTCTGGTTTTGGGATCCAGGTGATGCTGGTCTCATAGAAAAGTTGGAAAGTTTTCCTTCCATTTCTGTTTTTTGAAACAGCTTCAGAGGAATAGGTATCTTTAAATGTTTGGTAGAATTCCCCTGGGAAGCCATCTGCCTTAGACTATTTTTTGTTGGGAGATTTTTGATTAGTGCTTTAATTTCCTTGCTGGTTATGGGTCTGTTCAGGTTTGTTTCTTCCTGTTTTAGTTTTGGTAGCTTTTACATTTCTAGGAATGCATCCATCTCTTACCGACTGCCTAATTTCTTGGCATGTAGTTGCTCATAATGTGTTCTTATAATTGTATTTCTTTGCTGTTGTTTGTGATATTTCCTCTTTCATTAATGATTTTATTTATTTGGGTCCTTTCTCTTTTCTTTTTGATAAGTCTTGCCAGGGGTTTATCGGTCTTATTAATTCTTACAAAGTACCAGCTCCTAGTTTCGTTGATCTATTCTACTGTTCTTTTGCTTTCTATTTCATTGATTTCTGCTCTGATCTTTATTATTTCTCTTCTCCTGCTGGGTTTAGGCTTTATTTGCTGTTCTTTCTCCAGCTTCTTATGGTGTAAGGTTAGGTTGTGTATTTGAAACCTTTCTTGTTTCTTGAGAAAGGCTTGCATTGCTATATACTTCCCTCTTAGGACTGCCTTTGCTGCCTCCCAAAGGTTTGAACAGTTGTGTTTTCATTTTCATTTGTTTCCAAAAATTATTTTTAAAGATTTTATTTGTTTGACAGAGAGCACAAGAGAGCACAAGCAGTGGGAGCCGGAGGAGAGGGAGAAGCAGGCTCCCCACTGAGCAGGGAGCCCAATGTGGGGCTTGATCCCAGGACCCTGGGATCCTAACCTGAGCCAAAGGCAGGCACTTAACCATTTGAGCCACCCAGGCACCCCCATTTCCAAGAATTTTTTAAATTCTTCTTTTATTTCCTGGTTGACCCATTCATTCTTTAGTAGGTTGTTCCTTAACCTCCATGTATTTGAGTTCTTTCCACATTTCTTCTTGTGATTGAGTTCAAGTTTCAAAGCATTGTGGTCTGAAAATATGCATCGAATGATCCTAATATTTTGGTACTGGTTGAGACCTGATTTCTGACCCAGTATGTGATCTGTTCTGGCAATGTTTCATGTGCATTTGAGAAGAATGTGTATTCTGTTGCTTTAGGATGGGATGCTCTGAATATGCCTTTGAAGTCCATCTGGTCTGGTTTTTCATTCAAAGCCCTTGTTTCCTTGTTGATCTTCTGCTTAGATGATCTGTCCATTGCTGTGAGTAGGGTGTCAAAGTCCCCTACTATTCGTGTGTTATTATCAGTGTGTTTCTTTAGTTCTGTTATTAATTGGTTTATATAATTGGCTGCTCCCATGTTAGGAGCATAAATATTTACAACTGTTATATATTCTTGTTGGATAGACCCTTTAATTATGATAAAGTGTCCTTCCTCATCTCTTATTACAGTCTTTGGTGTACAATCTAATTTAGATGTTATAAGGATTGCCACTCCAGCTTTCTTTTGATGTCCATTAGCATGATAAATGGTTTTCCACCCCTTCACTTTCAATCTGGAGGTGTCTTTGGGTCTAAAATGAGTCTCTTGCAGACAGCATATGGATGGGCCTTGCTTTTTTTATCCAATCTGATACCCTGTGTCATTTAATTAGGGCATTTAGCCCATTTATATTAAGAGTAACTATTGAAAGATATGAATTTAGTGTCATTTTATTACCTGTAAAGTCACTGTTTCTGTATATTCTCTCTGTTCCTTTCTGGTCTGTGTTACTTTTGGGCTCTCTCTTCGCTTGCAGCATCCCCTTTAATATTTCTTACAGGACTGCTTTAGTGATCACAAATTCTTTTAGTTTCTGTTTGTCCTGGAAGCTCTTTATCTCTCCTTCTATTCTGAATGACAGCCTTGCCGGGTAAAGTATTCTTGGGTGCATATTTTTCCTCATTTAGCACCCTAATATATCATGGCAGTCCTTTCTGGCCTCCCAGGTCTCTGTGGATAGGTGTGCCGCCAGTCTTATGTTTCTACCATTGCAGGTTAAGTACCTCTTGTCCTGAGCTGCTTTCAGGATTTGCTCTTTGTCTCTGAAATTTGCAACCTTCACTATTGTATGTTGAGGTGTTGACCTATTTTTATTGATTTTGAGAGGGGTTCTCTGTGCATCCTGGATTTGAATGCCTGCTTCCTTATCCAGATTAAAGAAGTTGTCAGCTATATTTTGCTCCAATATACCTTTCCCCCCACTCTCTCTCTCTTTCCTCTTCTTCTTGGACTGCAATTCTAATATTGTTTCACTTTATGGTATCACTTACCTCTCGGATTCTCCCCTTGAGATCAGGAGTTATCTCTGTCATTCTCAGCTCCTTTATTCTCCATTGTTTTGTCATCTGTATCACTAATTCTCTCTTCTGCCTCATTTATCCTAGCAGTTAGAGCCTCCATTTTTTATTGCATCTCATTAAAAGCCTTTTTGATTTTGACCTGATTAGATTTTAGTTCTTTTATTTCTCCAGAAAGGGGTTCTCTAGTGTCTTCTAAGCTTTTTTCAAACCCAGCTAGTATATTTATAATCATTAATCTGAATCCTGGTTCCATCATCTTTTATTCATACCAGTTAGGTCTCTGGCAGTCAGCAGTGCCTCTTGTTCTCTTTTTTGAGGGGAGTTTTTCCATCTTGTCATTCTGTCCAGGGAAGAATAGATGAACGAGAGAAGAAAATACTAAATAGCAACAATGACCCCAGAGAATTATACACTAAACACATCAGAAGAGACCAGAAACTGAGAAGAAAAAAAAAAAGAGAGAACATAATCTGACAGGTGAACAGAACAAAGCAATACACTAGATACACTAGATCCTGAGTGTATTTTGGTCTGTTAGAAAAGATCCCAAAATTGTAAAGAAAGAAAAACTCATACACACACACACACACACACATAATTAGATAAAATGAAAGGATAGAATGTAACTGTAAAAATGAAAATTAAAAAGGACTTAGAAAAAAAGAAAGAATATAATCAGACAGATGAATAGAGTAGAGCAATACACTCTATTCTGGGTGTATTTTGTCCTGTTTGTTAGAAGAAACTACATACCAAAATTATAAAGAAAGAAAAACTTGTACATATACAAAAATGAAATTAAATACAATTAAAGAATAGAGTGTAATTTCAAAAATGACAATTAAAAAAGACTTAAGAAAAGAGTTGGTGGGGTGCCTAGGTGGCTCAGTTGGTTAAGTGTCTGCCTTCGGCTCTGGTCACGAACCCAGCATCCTGGGATCAAGCCCCGCATCTAGCTCCTTGTTCAGTGGGGAGCCTGCTTCTCCCTCTCCCTCTGCCTATCTGCCTACTTGTGATCTCTCTCTCTCTGTCAAATAAATAAAATCTTAAAAAAAAAAGAAAGAAAAGAGTTGGTAAAATAAGTTAGTTGAAAAAGAATAAGAAAAAAAATTAAAATTGAAAGACTAAAGAATCATGAGAAGAAACCCTGAATTCTATATTCTTTTTTCCCCTAGTGCTGGAATTTTGTAGTTCTCATTGATTGGTAAACTTTGTCTTAGCCAGCTGGATGTTCCTGCTGATCTTCTGGAGGAGGGGCCTGGTGCACTGAATCTCAGGTTTCTTTGCCCCAGGCAGAACTGCACCGCCCTTGCCGGGGGTCAGACTACTTAAGCGGCTCCAGATTGCTCTATGTGGCTTTTGTTTCCTGAAGGCTTTCTGTGCTCCTTTAGAGTATAAAAATAAAAATGGCCCCATCCCCCATCTCCAGCCCCAGAACTGAAAAATCTTGGCCCCACTCCTCAGTGTGCCCTCAGGGAAAAGCAGTCAATCACTTCTGTCTCCCTGCACTATGTTCACCCAGCCCGTGACCAAGTGTTTTTATCTCGGGCACCTGACCCTGTTTGGAGTCTGCAAACTTTGCAGCCTCCTGCACCTCGCACCCATGCTGCTTCTCCTGGGGGAAGGAAGGAGGGTCTCACCTCGTTTTGCCACTTGCTGGGCTCGGAGAGTGGTAGCCCGACTGTTGATGGCAACACCAAACTGAGAGCCCACTCCTGGGCTCGCTGATGGCAGCCAGCTTCCCTGCTCTGATGCCTGCGAACTCTGCCATGCTCAGGCATCCTGTTCTTTCTGTAACCCTGGGGATCCTGAGACTACACTGTCCCACCTAGCATTCTGCCCCGCTTCGCCACCTGAGTCTTTCAGGCAGAGACGTCCCTCACCAGAGCAGATTTCTAAAAGTTCTGCATTTGCGCTCTGCTGCTCTATCACTTTCTGGTAGCTTGCTTAGGGAGGCTTCCTCCTACTGCGATTTATCTTCCCATATATCGCCTTGGAGTCACTTCTCTGTACCTCCTACCTTGCCAAAAGGGGTCAATTTTCTATTTGTAGAATTGCAGTAATTCTTGTCTTAGGTCTCTCGTTGAGTTCACAGGTTTAATAGCTCTCTAGCAGAATTCTAGGGATCAGATGAAAGTAGGGTCCCCTACTCCTCCACCATCTTCTCCTTCCTCCTGTGATATTGTTTAAAACAAAGCGTGCCAAATTCTGATAGCAAACTTTTCTTGCTTCATGAGGTAATATGGATCTACTTCACTCTTCACTCTATTCCATTCTATCTTATGTGAGGCCCACATATAAACTTAAAAGGAGAATAGAAGATATATTAAGGATTAGAAAAGAAAACCGACATGAAGACTTTAAAATTACTGACATTCTATGCAATCGATTCTCTTTGATGATTTGCATAATACAGGCATGGCAAGGTTTAGTACAAAGATAAGTGAGCTCAGAAGCCAGTTGTCTGGGGGTGAGTCCTGGTTTTGCCACTTACAGGTTGAGTGTACTTAAGTAAGTCATTTGGCTTCTCTGAGGCTCTTTAAATTGGGGCAGCGATCATGGCTTAGCTCATGATGTGAGGATCAAATGAGACATAAGAAATTGTTGTGAGATTCCTAAATGCTTCTAAAAGAGAAGGTAGTGGTGGTATTTAAAAGTATTTTTAAATATTATATTTTATTTACCTTTCAAAACTCTGTCTTAAGTTAGCCATGAAATAAAGAAACAAGCTGTTTTGGGGTGGGTCTGATTAAAATGATGTTGCCCAGCTGTTCCTGAATTTAAGGCAAAAGACTAAGCAAGAGGAGGTAAGTTTATAGTTGAGCATAAAGGGTTTAGATTAGGTATGAGTAGGATCCAATAGCAGTTTGATTTGTTTGAAGCTGTAGTGTTTTTCTGAGGAATATTATAAAATTTTCTCTAGGTGCCTTCAAAAATGAAAAATAGATTTTCATGTGTTTGCGTTGGGTGAGGTAGTGTCCTACTGAAGATGTAAAGATGATTAATTTACCTCCATCTCTAATGTTCACCTCTACCCCAAACGTCATACATCCACTTTATGTCAGTCTGGAAATATTTATGGAATCTGAACTCTTCATAAAAGTAACAATTCTAGTTTTAAAATATCCTGTTGTGTGTAGTTTGCAGAATTTCAGTATAATTAATGAGACAAGAAGCTGGCATAGAAGTCATTGATTAAAAACCTTCCTTAATTTTAGCCATTCTGACAGGTGTAAAGTGGTATCTGATCAGAGTTTTGATTTGTATTTCCCCGATGATGAGTGATGTTGAGCCTCTTTTCATGTGTCTGTTGGCCATCCACATGTCTTCTTTGGAAAGACATCTATTCGTGTTTCTGCCTATTTTTTAACTGGATTATTTGTTTTAAAAATTTTTGCTTCCTATAGCTGTAAGTCTTGAGGTAATCTATAGAAAAGTTTCTTATTTTATTCCTGAAAATCAAAATTCTTTACATCAGCATGTCATATACAGGAGGATTGCTTGAGTTGGAGTTTTCAGTATTTCAGTGTGTATCATGAATTCTGTATTATGTATTGCTGAACTATTCATATTAGAAAATGAAGCTACTGGCAGTATTTATCCATACATATACATATATGTATATGTACTTCCAAAGCAGGCTTTCTTCTATATCTTATGAGAAAATTCTGACCTTTGGTTTTTTTCTTATAACTACCACTGCTATTGCTACTGCTATGTTTATTGAACACTTAGTATGTGTCAGGCATTGTTCTAGGTGCTCTAGATATATTAACACCTTCAATTCTCATAATAATCCACTGACTAGGTACTATTATCATCCCCAAGTTAATGGAGGAGGAAACATGTGCAGAGAGATTAAGTAACTCTCCTGGGCTAACGAGTAGAACCAGACCCTTTATTGTTTGGTTCCAGAATGCATGCTTCTACAGTACTGCCTACCACTAGTCTATTATACTTGTTGTGATAGCACTCTGTGTATTGCTTATTCCATCATTAGGAAAATAGAACATTTGCACAGTTGGAAAGAATAAAGAATTGCACGAAATACACTGTTAAGATTATAGTGTGGATTTTAATTAACTTCTCTTGACTTATAAAATTTGACATCAGGAGTTGATTTCATATGAAACTTCAATAGTGTGAAATGTCTATTGGATCAATTTTTATGAGCATATTAAAGAAAGGCCGTGATTAACTCCCACACTCAACTCAGATGCTGACATAAGAGTAAGTGTGTAAACTACGACGCAGCAGTAACAGAGTGACTTGGAGAAGAAGTGGGTGCAGGACACAGCAGAGCTGCCAGTAAGTACAATTTGATCCCCTTTAGTGCCAGTCATTCAGAGAGCCAGAATTTGTTCATGCATGTTAACTTGGTAAACTTAAAATGACCATGTATGATGTGGGGTCGGTTTGGTGTGTTTAGGAAACTGTTTTGTTCAGGAAGAAACATTAGAAACTGTCACACATATCCAGACAATCAGAATTGTTTATATCAGCAAAATAATTTTCAAGGAAACATGACCTGAGTCTGCATCAGTGTTAGAGATCATGGAAACCTTATGTATTTCTTATAAAATGTTTCAATAGAAAACAGCCAGATCCTGTAAGCCCATGTGACTTTAATACATATGAACAAATCAGGATTGTATGAAAAAAATACTCAGTGTCATTAAGTGAAGTAGCTGAATATATTACAAACCCTTGATCACATTGACAATATCATAGCAGTAGTCAACAACCATAACAATAATTGTGAATCAGGAAAGTGCTTTATGTGCATTATCATATTTAACCCTCTCACAGGATGAGAAAATGGAGGGAAACAGTTACATGCACACGGTTATACAATTAGCAAGCGTTATGCATTCACTTATTCAGTATTTATTGAGTATACCTACCATGGAGCCTGGCACCATTCTAGGGAGTGGGGACTTAGCAATGAGTAAAACAAGGACCTACTTTCCAAGAAGGACCTTACCTTCTGGGAGGGAGATAGACAACAAACAGATAAACATGGAAGCATATGCTCAGTCAGATGATAATAAAGATTATGTAGAACAGTAAGGCCCAGGAAGGGGGAGGAGTGCCAGGGTAAGGTGCCCGGATGGGCTGTCGTTACTTCTTTATATGGGATAGTAAGGGGCAACCTCTCTGATAAGGCAACGTTTCGGCAGACACTGGAAGAGAGAGAGGGATATTTGTAGAGGAAGAACATTCCTGGCAAAGGAGAAGAGGTCCCTGTGCTTGGAGTGCCTGAGGAAGGTCAGAGAGGCTGTGTAGTTGCTAGGGGTGAAGGGGAGAATGGTCAGAGTTTGAACCCAGATTTTATCTGACCCCAAAGCCCACATTTTAACCACTGCACTAATCTGATGGGCCAATCACAGTATTACATAGCCTACTGCGATTTTGGAGACATTCTGTATTAGCAAAATGCATACTGTCATAGAAAAGAGGAGGGCAGTGAAGTTCTACTCTAGAAGTTGTGTGTTGAGTTGAGAATATGTGAGAAATCCGTGTGGCTTGGGGAGAGGTGCTTTGGAGAACAAAAGGTAGGGAACAATTGTGGACCATAAATTGGGGAACCTGGGAGTATACCTCCCCTGCTCAGAATACTTTAGTGGTTCTCTATTGCCGTTGGAGTTTTGGGGACACTGTAGCTTTCCCAAAGCCCCATAGAATATAGACCTAGTTTTGAATGATAATAAAGACCATTTTCATTACTGCTAAGCTATGCTGCTCTTTTTAGAATGTGAAATCATTGCATACTCCTTGGCTTCCTGTCACCTACGGAAGGATAAGCCTTGGCAGGGAGCGCAGGGCCATATGTAGAGTAGCTCCTTCCTCCACTCTTACCCTTCCTTCTGCTGCCCCTCCCTTGCATCCAGGCATGGAGCAAAACAGGACTCTTCAGTGCCATGTATGTGGGACTTTGTACTGAAATGAAATGTCTGAAATGTCCTTCTCCCTCTTGTTTTCTTGTTTACTGATGGAGATTTCTATATCCTTGAAGACTTGATCACTTTCCTTCCCAGGCTGAGTTACAACTTCTTGCCGTGGCTGCCCTCAGAACTTACAGATCTCTGTACTTGCTCATCATTTCCAGTGGAAATCATTCTTTGAGTCCAGGATTAGAGCCCTTGCTCTGTGCTACCAGAAAAATCTATGCAAGCATGGACCTGCTTCTTATCACATTTTGGGGGGGGGCGGAATTTTTCAGCCTCTTCTTTCAGACTCTAAGTCATTGAGAGCGTGTGCCTCATTCTGATCTATGTTGCAACCACTGAGATGAGCACTTGGCATATAGATTACCAGCTCATTCAAATTAAACTTAGAATATTGGATGCTGAGTTATAATGATGACAGTTTTGATCAGAGCAAAACAAGTAGAATATGTTGAGCAGTGATGTCAGTTCACTCAGAAAAAAATAGATGGTAATAAAAACAGTACTACTAAATGAAAGATTATTGTGTGCCAGATATTAAACTCAGTGCTGCAACACATCATTCCATTATTCTAAATGAAATTCAAACTTGAATGATACACCTTATTAGGTATAACTTTCAAGTTAAATTAATGTCATATTAGATATAACTTTTAAAACTAAACTCTAAAAAATGCATTCATTTTCAAACTGTTGCTCACTGGATGGTAGGAGGTGTTAGTGGGGCTTTAAGTGGAGGGAAAATGTCCTTAGAAAGGGACAGACGTCAGCTTTGTTTTTTTATACTCCGTTTTTAAAGCGTTACTACAAATGTGTATACTTGGCTACATGCAGAGATCTTCCGGAAAGAACACTGTACTCATTTATAATTTGGACATGGCATGGTGGGTGAGACAGAGGGCTGTTGGAAAAGTGAGCCCAGATGAGACCCTGCATAATGCAGTGCTTCGTGCTGGATCAACGGTTAATTGTAAAGGCTTCAGAAGTGCCATCCTTACAACCTAAGGCCCAAAGTGGGCTACTTAAGGCCACGGTCACTTAGCCTAATTCCTGACTTTCATTCAGTACAAAACCCATTCATTAGGAAGTCTATTGAGTAGTTTTTAAACAGGAATTCTCATTGCTGATTGCTTTGTGTTTCCCTGACAAGTATGCTATCTCAAACATATAAGCTTATAATCACTGATAAATCATTTTTAGACATGTTTTTAATTTGGGCTTACAAACCATTTATATGTTACTCTAGCAATGTTGAATTATACTCTGAAATATTTTTGAATGCAAATCTCAAAACAATTTATCATACACTTTTCTCACACTTCTCATAACACAATGTAGCTTTTCTTCCCACCCTCCCCCCCCCAAAAAAGGGGGTGTTGATTTTATTATTTCCTTAATTTCTCAATATTTTGTGCTGAGTAAAGTGGATTAGATATTCTTTATTTAATCTTAGTACTTAAGGCCTATCAGAAGGAGAGTCTATATTAGTGTTCAGAAAGGATATTTAAGAAATTATTTTCCTTTTGACTCTTCTCGTTATCCAGTAGACATTTATTCTAAAGCTCCTTTGTGGTTTTATTGCAGTGACCCAGCTGCCAGAGCTCTGTGGGAAGCCTTACTGAGCACCAAGCACAAAGAGGCAGTGATGGAAGTCCGGAGACATCTAGTGGAAGCAGCAAGCAGAGAAAACCTGCCAATCAAGATGAGTATGGGTAAGCATGTCCACCTCTAGGACAGACAGTAACCACGGGCTCTGAGGAAGTTGGTTTGAGTTTCTCTGAACTGTGGGCCAATCTAGCCAGCTTGGCATCTCAGTGAAAGTATCGAAGACATTTGTAAACTGTTGAAAGAGTAGGCAAGGAGTAGGGACACACTGCCCTCAGGGGTCAGCAATGACCCTCTTTTTTAGACTCAACTTTGGGAATGAACTCCTTCCCTTCCTCACTCCCTCCCTCAACTTCCTTCCTTCCTTCCTCTCTCTCTCTTTCTTTCCACAGTTCTAGATACACATTAATAACAAGTGTGTTTACTATGTAGAGTTCCTTATCCATGAGAAGGGGTAAAACAAGAATAGATTCGTATTGTGAATCAAGAAAAGTAGGATTGCACAAAGGTTTTGGTGATAAGGTTAATTTGTATTGCAGTTCCATGATGTAACCTAACGATGCTATCACAGAGCATAAATCAATTTTTGTTGCTCAATATAGGACTCTTGAAAGGTCAACACACTTTACTTTCTAAAGGACTGTATCTTTTTAAAAATATCAAAGCCAGAAATAAATTGTTAAAAAGGACAGGTAACCCCATGAATTCAAATGTAAATGTTTGAGTTTTCTGTTGACCAAAGGGGAGAAAAAAGCCTCAGATGAAATGATTTACATTCTCCCCAAACTCTAGACATGGGGAGAGAAAAAAGAAGGAAAGATACAGACAGTTGTTAGCAAACTGTGGTTGTAAGAAGGACTGAAAACATTGGCCGAAATCACACTTTATCCATGTGCCAACTGTAATTTGGCAAAAGCTTAACAGTGTGGCTCTCCGTTTCTGCTTCCTATCACTAGTCAGAATTTCTGGTGTGTCTCATTTTCATATACCAACAGATGTATCACCATGAACAGTAAGAAAAGATCTGGAGCTTAAACATAATAAAACATTGGTATTTGAAAATTCCTTATCACATAGCTTATCATAAAAAAAAAATCATGCTCTGCTCTCTTAAATGGCTGGAGTGCTTTTCCTAACACCATTTAAAACTATGAAATATGCTTTAAACTATGTACTACTCTCCCAACCCCTATTGTAAATTCTACTGAAGTATACATTTTTCTGTGATAGAGGTTTCTAATACTTTTGAGACATTAAACAGAAATTTTAATTCAAGATTGAGGATTCTCTTGTATTTAAATCGACTAAGAGTGATCCCATGATTCTAACCTCAGATCTTAAATATAAAATTTCTCAGTACAAGGTAAAATCATATTAAAACCTTATGAACATCAATAGAAGGAAACACCATTCTGGGAAAGGAAAAAAGCTTAATTGCTAAAACAAAGAAAAAGTTGATTTTACCATTTCACATATAAACACATGCTGTATTTCCGAGAGCTTGTTATTAAATTGTCAGGTAGCTAAATAAATGTGTTCCAGAAAAGTGATTTTTAAAACATTGTAAACTGAATTGATTTTTTCCCACTGGCTTTCAAGATGAAAAATGTATCCTGAAAGTACAAAAGAGATGGACTCTGAGAAACCCATTTGTTTGGATCCAAAAGGTCCATTTACAGAAGAAATGAGTGGAAGATGCCTGTCTCAGTTTCTACATCTTACACAGAAGCTGTGTCTCTGGAGTCCATCTGTGGTTGGAGGGTCTTCACCAGTTTGTCCTCTTGCTCTCCGCCGAATGGACATACTTTGCAGTGTTTCATGGGTGACGGGAAGATCACATTGGAGCTGAAGGAAAGCAGAGCTCTATGACATCTTTCTTTTGCAGCCAGATTTCTTGGCAAAGTATTCTGTGCTTGATTTCTTCTGTTTCTTCATTATTTTCTGGCTTATTAATCTAGTGCAGTTGTCTTCTGACACTTTTTTGCTAAATGCTAAGTGAAATAAGTCAAGCAGAGAAAGCCAATTATCATATGCTTTCACTTATTTGTGGAACATAAGGAATAGCAGGGAGGACATTAGGAGAAGGAAGGGAAAAATGAGGGGGGAAATTGGAGGGAGAGACGAACCATGAGAGACGATGGACTCCGAGAGACAAACTGAGGGTTCTGGAGGAGAGGGGGTGGGGGAGGGGTTAGCCCGGTGATGGGTATTAAAGAGGGCGCGTCCTGCGTGGAGCACTGGGTGTTATGCACAAACAATGAGTCGTGGATCACTACATCCCAAACTAATGATGTAATGTATGGTGACTAACATAACGTAATAAAAAAAAAAAAAAAAAAGCCTCCCAGACCACTAAATAGCAGCTTGTTTTTCTCAGTCCACATCCTCCTTGACTCCTTTGTAGCACTCGCTTCTAGACTCACTGCTGCCTTGTGCACGTGACTATGATGGGGTGCAAAGCCAGCCATGTCTGGTTCTGTCACTGAACAGCCAGACTTCAGTTTCACTATCCAGAAAAATAGGGAAAATACTTAATCTCCTGGAATATTGAAGGGGAAAGAAAGCTCTGAGCACAGTGAAGGTTGTAACGGAAGCAGACTGGGATCGGTTTGCAGTGGGCCTGGAAGCAGAAGTCTGGGAGAAGGAATCTGCATGGGAAACCAGATTATAAGAAGGTTGTTTGGCGAGAGGGCAATCAAAGCAGACAAACCGAGTTCGATGATTTTCCCCTTTCTTTCTGGGAAATATGCTTACTCATTCTTCCCAATTCACTTGTCCTTTTCTAGTCTTTATGCTGAGTATCTCCCTTTTGATAACATATTCTCTCTTTATGCAGAATTCTAAATAGGTTTCCCATTTTCAGCTTAGTTATGATTACATCTGTCACCTTGTCCCTGAGTCTGTTCACCCCCCAAATCACCTTGCTTGTATTTGGGACTTCCAAGCTTCTGTGGTCACTTCTGTAGAAAAATCTCTTGAGCCACATTTCCAGATGATAATCTGATCCATTACACTGAGATACATCTTAATTTACTCTGCAAGTCCTGGGCACTGTAGTGTCGCTTCATATACCATTAAATGGGATGATTTCTTTCAACCGTTTGTGAAAAGAGGCCTTTTGCACCCTTGACCATTGCAGTTGCCTCCAGTTTGGAGCCATAGACAGAGCCCTAGTTTGCTCATGTCCCTCTGAAAATGTGATGTCCAGAGCTGAAGAACAGGGTCTTGGTCTTCACCTCTTTTTGGATACTATACTTCTCCTAATGAAGCTCCAGATGAGATTAGTGAGTTTTGCTTCCCACCAATGCCACACTTACTATCATTTCCTCCTTTACCACTTCATACTACTGGCTTAAAAAAACAGCAATAAATCAAAGCCCTCTACAGTCTTACTCAATCTATACTTTTTTCAACATCATTGAGGATACTGTGTTTCCTTTATTGGTACTTGAGTTCATCCAGTTCTGACTGGATAACAACTACACTTTGATCACATTAATATCTTTTGCCCTCATTTTGGAGAATTTTGTCTGCGACTAAGGGGAGCATGTGTGCATATACATCCGTGTGCGTGTGTGTGTGTGTGTGAAATGAGTGGGGAAGTTGTCAAACGGCAAAAAACCCAGTAAGACCCACATACCATGTGATATATGGTAATTTATAAAAGATGAGAAAATCTGGGTGCCTCATAGGACACATACACGGATTATTAACGGTCACACTTCCTTGTCTTCATATAGACGCTGTTACCACAATTTGAGGAATCGGGAAGGGAAATGATTTTTTAACATTTTTTTTTAAGATTTTAGATGTTTATTTTTTTTAAGATTTATTTATTTGAAAGAGAGAATGAGAGAGAGAGAGAGCACATGAGAGGCGGGAGGGTCAGAGGGAGAAGCAGACTCTCTGCCGAGCAGGGAGCCCGATGCGGGACTGGATCCTGGGAGTCCAGGATCATGACCTGAGCCGAAGGCAGTTACCCAACCAACTGAGCCACCCAGGCACCCTAACAGTTTTTTTTTTTTTTAAGTTTTATTTACTTATTTGTCAGAGAGAGAGAGCACAAGCAGGGAGAGCAGTGGGCAGAAGGAGAAGCAGGTTCCCCGCTGAGCAGGGAGCCCGATGTGGGACTCGGACCTGAACTGAAGGCAGCCGCTTAACCAACTGATCCAGCCAGGCGCCCCTTAGCAGAGTTTTACATGGTTTGTTTCATGCAGTCCTTTCAATAATCTTTTGAATTTGGTACTTTTTTTTTTTTTTACTCCCATTTCAGACAGGGAAAACTGAGACCCAAAAAGGTGCTCTTTCTTTTCCAGGATTCCCGTGCCAGTTGTGAAGTTATTGTCTCTCAGCTCTCACCTCACCCTTCCCCTCTGTGATGCCCCGGCTGGCTCCCTGCTAGAGGGAGATGGCAAGGCTGGCAGGGAAGGAGCCACGTGCCCCTTTCTCTCTGCTTCCTGCAGCCTTTCCTTCTGCTCGTCAGGGTCAGGCGGGCACCCCGGCACCACAGCAGGGCGGGGCCGCGCGGTCGTAGTGGCTGAATCTGCTGTGCAGTCCGCCGCCCGGTGCAGGAGCGGCTTCGTGGGCCTGCCCCTGCAGAGGTGCCGGCGCAGCCGAGGAGGACTCGGTTCTTGGACGTCTGAGTTTCAGTCACTACGTCCCTGTGTTTCTCAGTTTTAATAATTCCAGCCTCTTCCCTTTGTTTCCTCCGTCCAGTGGTGGGATCTGCTTCCAACAGCTGCCACGGCCACGATACCCTGGAGTTCTCTTTGTACCCTGTCAGGGATGCAGTTAACAGTTTTGCACATTACGTTTTCTCTGTTCAGATAACTGCTGTGTCTTCTGCCTGTCTGGGCCCAGACTGATACAGTCTTAGAGCAAGTAAGCCAGGATACAAACCTGGGTCTGCTGATTTCTGTATCAGGCCTGTTTCTAGATAGAGGAATCAAACTACTGAGACACAGAGATGATTGTGCCATTCCTGCGCTTAAAACCCTTGGGTGGGCCCCCACTGCCTCAAGAGAGTGGCCGACCTCCTCAGCGTGCTGATTATAAAATTCCTCTGCCTTCTGGCTGGATGTTTTCCCCATCCTTTCCTGCTGCCTTCCCTCCCTTCTCCCCATACCTCAGCAGGAACTCCTGCAGAGCCAGATCTTTCTTGTCTTTGCCTGCGATCTTCCCATTTGATTGTCCCTGCAGATCCACATTCCCTTTCTCTACTGCGCTTCTGGAGACTAACCATTTTGGACTACCTCAACAGGCTTCCTTGTCCTTGACCTCTCAGGTAGATTCGGCCAATGGGAGGCACCCACAGGGGTTTTAGAGGGTGAGAGGAGAATGTCTGTTAGGGTATCATTTATCTGTCTTCTTCCTTGCCAGGATGCGATTGGTTGCATCCTTCTACTTGTCCCTTGTTGATTTCCTTAACCTGCATTCTTGTAAAAAGTCCCATCATTAAGCTTGCCTTATTTTCCTTGTTTGAGCGTGCCATCTCTTTCCTGCCAAGACCTTGACTAATATAACCACGCACTTTCGAGTGCACACATACACACACACACACATCTTTCTTTTCAAAGCCCATCTTTTCAGGATCTAATGTAGAAGTCACTTTCTCTGTGAAACCATATCTAATCTCCTTCTGTTCTTCTTCCTATGCCCTTCCTCAGCAGGCTGAATTGATTACTCTGGCTTCTGAGGACCCACAGCTCTTTTTCTTGTTGCACTTAACCACAGTGCATTGTAGCTAAATGTGTGTGGATCTGAAACCTGCTAGGTAGTGTCCATATCATATTCTTCCCTGGCTGTTTAGCTTGGTACATAGAGGATGGCTTAGTACTTGGGAATGGATTGCTTAATGAGTGTGGATGAGTAATAGAGGGACAATGGCTATTTCCACTTTCACTTACATGCATTAATATTTCTATTTACAAATTTCCTTTCTGATAATTCTTGTTCCTTTTGATGTGTGTGTAGGATCCAATCATGTCTTCTCCCTTGGGTTCTTTTTTCTTTTCTTTTTTTTTTTTAAAGATTTTATTGATTTATTTATTTGAGAGAGAGAGAACGTGCATGTGCATGAGTTGGGGGAGAGGCAGAGGAAGAGGGACAAGCAAACTCCCCACTGAGCAGGGAGCCTGATGCAGGGCTTGATCTCAGGACCCTGAAATCATGAACCTAGCTGAAGTCAGACACTTAACTGACTGAGCCACCCAAGTGTCCTCCTTGGGTTCTTTTCCCTTGGTCATCATGTCACTCTGCTCTTCTGATTATCTTCCTCTTTTTTTTTTTTTTAAATTAGTTTCAGGGATAGAATTTAGTGATTCATCAGTTGCATATAACACCCAGTGCTCATTATATCAAGTGCCCTCCTTAATGCCCATCACTCAATTATCCCTTCCCCCTACCCACCTCCCCTCCAGCAAACCTCAGTTTGTTTCCTAGAGTTCAGCGTCTCTTATGGTTTGCCTCCCTTTTAATTTTTATCTTATTTTATTTTTCCTTCCCTCCCCCTATGTTCATCTGTTTTTTTCTTAATTCCACATATGAGTGAAATCATATGGTATTTGTCTTTCTCTGACTGACTGATTTTGGTTAGCATTGTACCCTCTAGTTCCATCCATGTTGTTACAAATAGCAAGATTTTAGTTTTTTGATGGCTGTGTAAGATTCCATTGTGTGTGTGTGTGTGTGTGTATAAATATAAATATATATATATGTATATATATATCACATCTTCTTTATCCATTCGTCTGTCGATGGACATCTGGACTCTTTCCATATTTTGGTTATTGTGGACATTGCTGCTATAAACACTGGGGTGCAGGTGCCCCTTTGAATCACTGTTTGTATCCTTTGGATAAATACCTAGTAGTGCAATTGCTGGGTTGTAGGGTAGTTCTATATTTAACTTTTTGAGGAACCTCCATACTGTTTTCCAGAGTGGCTGCACCAGCTTGCATTCCCACCAACAGTGTAGGAGGGTTCCCCTTTCTCCGCATCCTCGGCAACATCTGTCATTTCCTGACTTGTTAATTTTAGCCCTTCTGACTGGTGTGAGGTGGTATCTCGTGTTTTGTTCATTTGTTTGTTTGTTTTAGTTTCAGAGGTGGAGTTTAGTGATTCATCAGTTGCAAATAACACCCAGTGCTCTTTACATCAAGTGCCCTCCTTAATGCCCATCATCCAGATACCCCATCCCCCCACCCACCTCCCCTCCAGCAACCCTCAGTTTGTTTCCTGTGGTTAAATCTCTTATGGTTTGTGTCCCTCTCTGATTTTGTCTTATTTTATTTTTCCTTTCCTTCCCCTATGTTCATCTGTTTTGTTTCTTAAATTCCGCATATGAGTGAAATCATATGATAATTGTTTTTCTCTGACTTATTTCGCTTAGCATAATACTCTCTAGTTCCATCCACATCATTGTAAATGGTAAGATTTCATGTTTTTAGATGGTTAAGTAATATTCTGTTGTGTGTATGTGTGTGTATATATATATCACATCTTCTTTATCCATTCATCTGTCGATGGACATCTGGGCTCTTTCCATAGTTTGGCTATTGTGGACATCACTACTATAAATATTGGGGTGCAGGTGCCCCTTTGGATCACTATGTTCGTATCCTTTGGGTCAATACCAGCAATTGCACTACTAGGTATTTATCATCATGGTTTTGATTTGTATTTCCCTAATGCTGAGTGACACTGAGTACTTTTTCATGTGTCTTTTGGCCATTTGGTTGTCTTCTTTGGAGAAATGTCTGTTCATTTCTTGATTGGATTCTTTGTTCTTTGGGTGTTGAGTTTGACAAGTTCTTTATAGATTTTGGATATTAGCTCTTTGTCTGATAAGACATTTGCAAATATCTTCTCTCATTCCATAGTTGCCTTTTAGTTTTGTTGGCTGTTTTCTTTGCTGTGTAAAAGGTTTTTATCTTGATGAAGTCTCAATAGTTAATTTTTGTTTTTGTTTCTCTTGCCTTTGGAGACATATCTAGCAAGAAGTTGCTGCGATTGATGTCGAAGAGGTGGCTGCCTGTGTTCTCCTCAAGGATTTTGATGGACTCCTGTCTCACGTTTAGGTCTTTCATCCATTTTGAGTCTATTTTTGTGTGTGGTGTAAGGAAATGGTCTAGTTTCATTCTTCTGCGTGTGGCTGTCCAATTTTCCCAACACCATTTGTTGAAGAGATTGTCTTTTTTCCATTGGACATTCTTTCCTGCTTTGTCAAAGATGAGTTGACCATAGAGTTGAGAGTCCATTTCTGGGCTCTCTATTCTGCTCCATTGATCTATGTGTCTGTTTTTGTGCCAGTACCATATTGTCTTGATGATTACAGCTTTGTAATAGAGCTTGAAGTCTGGAATTGTGATGGCCTCCAGCTTTGGTTTTCTTTTTCAACATTCCTTTGGCTATTCAGGGTCTTTTCTGGTTCCATACAAATTTTAGGATTGTTTGTTCCAGCTCTGTGAAGTATGTTGATGGTATTTTGATAGGGATTGCATTGAATGTGTGTATATTGCTTTGGGTAGCATAGACATTTTAACAATATTTGTTCTTCCAGTCCATGAGCATGGAACATTTTTCCATTTCTTTTGTGTCTTCCTTAATTTCTTTCATGAGTGTTCTGTAGTTTTCAGAGTAGAGATCCTTTACCTTTTTTGGCTAGGTTTATTCCTAGGTTTCTTATGGTTTGGAGTTTAGTTGTAAATGGGATTGATTCCTTGATTTTTCTTTCTTCTGCCTCATTGTTAGGGGCGTTGTTAGTGTATAGAAACACAGCCGACTTCTGTGCATTGATTTTTAAATCTTGCCACTTTGCTGAATTCCTGTATGAATTCTAGCAATTTTGGGATGGAGTCTTTTGGGTTTTCTACATAGAGTATCATGTCATCTGCAAAGAGTGGAGGTTTGACTTCTTTGCTGATTTGGATGCCTTTTATTTCTTTTTGCTGGCTGATGCTGAGGCTAGGACTTCCAGTACTATGCTGAACAACAGTGGTGAGAGTGGACATCCCTGCCATGTTCCGGACCTTAGGGGAAAACCTCTCAATTTTCCCCACTGAGAATGATATTTGCTGTGGGTTTTTCATATATGGCTTTAATGATATTGAGGTATGTTCCTTCTATCCCTATACTGCAGAGAGTTTTTATTAACAAAGGGTGCTGTATTTTGTCAAATGCTTTTTCTGCATCTATTGAGAAGATCATATGGTTCTTGTCCTTTCTTTTGATAATGTGGTTTATCACATTGATTGATTTGTGGATGCTGAACCACCCTTGCAGCCCAGGAATAAATCCCACTTGGTTGTGGTGAATAATCCTTTTAATGTACTGTTGGATCCTATTAGCTAGTATCTTGGCAAGAATTTTTGCATCCATGTTCATCATGGATATTGGTCTGTAATTCTCCTTTTTGATGGGATCTTTGTCTGGTTTTGGGATCAAGGTAATGCTGGCCTCATAGAATGACTTTGGGAGTTTTCCTTCCATTTCTATTTTTTGAAACAGTTTCAGAAGAATAGGTGTTAATTCTTCTTTATATGTTTGGTAGAATTCTGCTGGAAGGCCATCCCTGATTATCTTCTTTTTTCTGATAATTGTTCAATGCCTTCTGTTACTTACTTCTAGTTTCCTAGAAGACTAGATATTTTTGTATTCCCTGTCATGCCTTGTACATAGATACTCAGTTAATGATTGCTACTGATCTTAAACCCTACTTCTATCCCTCCCTTCCCCACAAAAAACTGAAATACCCATTCAGTCTCATGGCTTTATCTTATCTAACACTTTCTCCAGCGTATCTCTCATCCCCTCCCATCCTCTCTAATAGACAGCATCTGATGTTCCTGTTGGTACTGTTTTTGTTCATATTGCTATTGCAGCAGTTACTACCAGACCCTGAGTAGTTGGGGCTGAGAATTTTTGCCTGTGCTTCTTAGTATTCTCCACACCTAACACAAGACTTTGAACTTACTCTATGCCCAATAAATGTTCATGAAATTAATAAGTACATTTTTGAATTAATACTATCAGTTGGTATTTGTTATATACTTGTTTGAGGGATTGCTTTTTCTATCACTGTCTTGTGGAATCCAAGGGTTACATTGATTTAGAACACTAGTTCTCAAACTTTTTGGTCTTAGAACCCCTTTACATTCTTAAAAATTATTGAGGACCCCACAAACTTTTGTTTATGTGGATTATATCTATTGACTCTTTGATAGGTAGAAAATATTCCATTAGAAATTCAAGCAGGGACAATTTTAAAAAATATTTATTAATATAAAAATACGGTAAACCTATTACGTGTGAACATGAGTGATGTTTTTATGAAAAATAACTGTTTTCTAAAACAAAATAATGTAAAGTAGCACTGTTTTACATTTTTGTGCCACCTCTAATGTCTGGTTTAAAAGAAGACAGCTGTGTTCTCTTATTTTCTTCTTCATTTAATCTGTTATGATACAGTATTTTGGATGAAATGTATAAAAATAAATGGCCCTAGAAAGATATATATTTGGAAAAAGGAGGACTATTTTAATACCTTTTCAGAAAATTGAAGGTATTCTTCTTTGATACTACACCAGCTTTACAAGAGGCAATTTCTTACATTTAATCACATTGTGAAATATGAAACTGTATCATTGGATTTTCCATACCGTATTACATTAAAAGCCATTGATCTCTCTTGTGCTTTAAATGGGTATTTTATACACACATTGTTCATACCATGTGCATTAGTCACTTGGAAAATGTTGGTTCTCTAAATTATGCAGATCTTCCAGTTGTTGACAGATATTATATAAAACATATTTGTTGCTATCCCAATTAAATCATTAGAAAATGTTTAATTATTTGGAATATAAAGATATAGGGGCAGATATAAGCTTTCCAAAATTATAAATTTCACATGAAAACTTGACTTTTGCTCTTGACAATACAAACCATCATTGTCCTTGAAGTGACAGGCCCACTTCATTCATTTTTTGGGAAAATGTATAAAGGATCAGTTTTTCATTTGTGTTTCCCAGTAAAAATTGTGTGTCATGAAAACAGAGGCTAGTTCATTTCACAACTCAAGTAATCGCCCTAGTGCTTTTCCTCAATCCAGTCATTGTACTTCAGTTTGTACCAGAAGTGCTTTTTGTATATTTCCCATTTCTTTACACAGGATATTGATGTTTTCTTAAGGGTTGAGATTTGATAAAATTAACAGCATTTACAGTTTTATCATGACCATTCTGAAGTGAAACTGACTACTTGTGTAATTCAGCACTATTGCCTGTATTGGTGTGATGGCCCCAGCACTTTACCCACCATTGTTTTTGTACCACGTGTAAACACTGCAGAGTGACAAAATCCAGTAACATCTTAGTACTATTATGAAAATAACTTTGGCTTTTTTGACTACCTGATAGTGTCTCAGGAAGCCAGAGGTCTGTGGATCATCTTTGAGAACCATCATTTAAAAGAATTCCACATTCCGTGGGATATAAGATTGGCACAATTTCCTAGAGATCATTGGAATCATGGTTGGGTGTCAAAATGGAAGGGGAGAAAGCTCACTGAAGTTTTTTCTGTATATTATCCAGATCTACAGGTAATAGACTATCATTTTTATTCATTTAAAAGATATTTATTATCTGCACATATTACATATTAAGTCCTTATAGGGGATAAGAAATGTATAAAATATTTTGTCTTCAAATGAATAAGCCATTTAACTTTTCTGAGTCTGTTTCTCCATCTGCAAAATGGGGGCTTAGCAGATTATCTGGTAATCTGATAATTAGATGAGGTGATTTATATGAAACATAGTGTTTGTGAAATTCAAGGTATTCTGTATAAGCAGGGTATAGTATGATGGAATTATTTATTGTCTCCTGGGCAGGTAAGTCACATTATAAACATAATGACCAATGGTCATGCAACTGCCACATGTGGGGGTGGAATTATTCTGTGTCAAGGATTTGCTCCCTGATCATCTCAGTTGGAAAATGTGTGGCTAGAGTAATGGTTTCTAGAAGCGAAAGTAGAGTTTGGGATTTAGTTACCTAGTGATTATGTTGAAACCTAAGTAGTGAATTTCTAAAGGAAATATAAGGTTGATCAACTAGAGAGAGAAGGTAGAATGGTTGAGAAGAAGGGCTGAGGGCAGAGACCTAAAGACCCTCTCTTTAGGGGTATGAAGGTAGAGAATCTAGAGAAACAGGGTTTGCACTGAATTGATAATTAATAATGCCTGAACACTTTAAGGTCACTAAACAAATGCTTCCCTCTCATACTCCATCACCTAAAACAGAACTCAAGTTGCCTCTGCTTCTCTGTTTTCCTCATCGGCAAAATGGGAATCTGAATTTCTAACATCCCTTCTTCAAGCATCTACTCTCTGGCCTTATATTTTTAACTTAAATTGGTGCATCTTTTTTCTCTTCTTTTTTCCTCATCTGCCTCTTCCTCTTCTTCTTCCTCTTCCTCTTCATTTTTAATGTTTTCTCAACATAAAAGGGACCTTCAACATGAGACTATGGGCTAGGAGTTTAAAAACCCAGGAGAATGATATGGTGAGAAAGTCCGTGGCTACAGGGTGGGATTTCTTTACCTAGAGGCTCCCCTAAGAGCAGAAATTCTTTTCCAAGTCAGAGTGGTCCCACCAAGGAAATGCCCCTTCCCTGGCAGCCTCGGATAGTGCCTTCTAGATAACCAGGGTAATCTATCTATTCCCTACCATGCTCTCTCCTGAGTTTATAAATGTTGATGCAGTGTTTAAGTTAGCCTCAGGAAGGCTGGATTTCCAAGGAAAATCAAACCATAAATGCTTCTGGTGGTTTTATATTTCAGTATTTTGTATAACTTTCAGGGAGAGCTGTTTATTTTCTATCTGTGACCCCTGGTCCCTCAGCAGTTACACTTGATTCCATGCTATCCTGAAAACATATTTTACAATAAACTTCTGAATTTTGGAACCATTTGATTGAATTGATTTGTATAATTAAAATGCTATTTTCACATTAGTTTCTTACTCTATCTTTGTAATACTGTAGAGCTCAAAATTTGTGTAACGAGAAACATACACAGTTTAAAGGATATCCTGAAAAACTGAAGGTTTTCAGTATATATGGAGTTACAAAATGGACATCAGTTCCCAGCTGTACTTTATCTAGGTTTCACTAAACAGATGGCTGTATATACTGCCCTTCAGATCCCTATGGGAGAAGATTTATAACGTCTTCCTTCTTCCTCCTTTAATAACTTGTTTCAGCATCTAGTAGTCATCGCGATCATGAAGTATTTTTCTCATTTCTGACTTAAATCTCTCCACCTGCATGTTAACCATATTTCTTTGCTCTTCAACCTCAATAGAGGTGGGAAACAGGCAGGTATGATTACTCTCCTATTTCTTTAATCTGTTGAAAGACAATGCTTTATCTATTGTACAAATCTTTATTCTACCTGAGATAGACATGATTTTATTTCAGAATCAAGAGGCTATTTAAAAAGTAATACTAGCACATGCTTCTAGAAAATTCAAATCATAATGTACATGAAATAAAAAGTGAAGGTATATCCTCCCTCCCCATCATCTTGTTCTTCAACATAATCTTTGTTCCTAAATTAGTATCTTGCTTTCCAGGCCCTTTTTTTATGTAACTAGATAAGAAAGTAAGTAAATAAATATGTAAAAATATTATGAGAACAATAAAATAAAGATGCATACTATAATATGGCAATGTGGTTTCCATTGTGATTCTTTCATTAGTGTTTTGGCTACCCAACATAAAATACCAGAAGGAAACTTAGTGATACAGTAGTGCTTCATTTTAAACATTACATGTATAGTTTTAAAACTATTTTAAATTGTTAAATTTAATCAAATTTAAAAAGTGTGAAGATATTGATACAACCATGGAAAACTCTGACAGCATCAACTAAAGCAGAGTATACACTCACCCAGCAAACATGTGGGCATATAACCAGTAGAAATGAGTGCTTATGTCCACCAAAAGACATGTAATAGAATGTTCATAGCATCATTGTTTATATTGGCCCCATCTGTAAAATCTAAGTGTCCTTCAAAGCAGAATAGATGGAGAAACTGGTATAGTTAGAGCAATAAAGCATGGTTAAAAAAAAAAAGATTGAGATTTTGGATAATATTGAACAAAAGCTAGACACAAGAGAGTACATATATATAACTTCATTTATATGAAGTTCAAAAGCAGATAAAAAATGATCTGTGGTAGAGATAGAAGTAATGGTCTACCTTTGTGGCGTTACTGACTGGATAAGTATAAGTATATGGAGGAGTCTTCTAGAGTATTGGACATATTCTTTATGTTGATCTGGATGGTGGTTACATGGGTAGATACATATGTAAAAATTAATTGAACTGTGCACTTAATATTTATATACTTTGCTTTTTGTTATACTCCTCACTTTCCACCTCTGTCATACCTGAGGCTTCCGAGTCTTGAGTTGCTGTTACCTTCTGCAGAGGTAGCTCCCTCTGCTGTACTGCCTTTTCATGTATTCTGGGCAAAGCCTTTTTGGGTGGCTGAGGGTCGGAGTTTTATTTTTATTATTTTGCTTCATCATTTAGTACTCTTCCATTCCTCTTTTATCTTCCACGCATTTATACTTTAGTTAAAATTTTTAAAAATATAAAAATGACAGTATTATTATATTAAAAAAATTAGAGTTCACTTATAATTACTTGAATATTCTCATTTCTGCTTTTCTCAGTTATAACTAAGTATAACTAAGCACCATTGTGTCTCCCAGTGGAAAATTCCATTCAGGTTTTATTCCAACATGTGTAGATTTATAGTAGTATATCTTTTTCGTAACTAAGGAAATTTGGGAATGGGCTTTTTCTTGGGTGATGAAAATGTTCTCAAATTATATGGTGGTGATAATTACACAACTCTGTAAATATAAACCACTCAATTGTATAATTTAAGGGTGAATTTTATGGTATGTAACAAAACAAAATTCAGCCAAAGTTTAAGCATAAACTGAGTAACTCTCCTAAAATGTAGAAAAAAACAGGACATTGAAAAGATGATAGAAAAGATAAAAGATATAGAGAACCAATCCAGGATATCCAAAAACTATATTAGAAGTTTCAGAAAGAAAGAGAAAGCAGAGAATAAGAAATTAGCAAAGGAAGAATGTGAGACTTTCCCAGATGTGAAGAAAGACATAGTCAAATTGAATAGGCTTACTGAGAAGAAATTGGGAAGAATAAAAAGACCTCTAAGCTAGACATAATAACTGTGAGTCCTTAGAGCACAAGAGAATAAGATCCTAAAGGCCCCAAGATGGAAAAAAGAAGCTCACCTACAAAGCAACAGGAATGAGACTGGCACACATTCTTTATCAGCAACCCTGAAAACCAGAAGATAATGAATAATGCATTATTGGCTACCTAAAATTCCAGACCCCAATAAACTATCATGAAACTGTGAGGACAAAAAAATGCCTTTTCAGGGATACAAAAACTCTGCTTTCTTCAGAGTTTCTTTTCTGAGGTTACTCAAGGATGTCCAGTAAGAAAAGGCAGTATACCAAGAAGGAAAAATCAGGGATTTAATGAAACCATTCCAACAGAGGAGAGCAATAAAAGGAGTTCCAGGCTGCTGGCTGTGCAGAAAGGCCTAGAAAACAAATGGCCTGTGTTGGAATGGGAGAATGAAAGGTTTGACAGTATTCAGGGAGGGGAGAAAAACCCCCAGACTCCAAAGATAGGATACTGTATTGGAGGTTAGAATAGACCCCGAATCACCAAGGAAATGTTGAAAAAGAAAAACAAAGCTGGGGGCATCACGTTGCCCGATTTCAAGCTGCATTACAAAGCAGTGATCACCAAGACAGCATGGTACTGGCACAAAAACAGATATATAGACCAATGGAAGAGAATAGAGAGCCCAGATATGGACCCTCAACTCTGTGGTCAAATAATCTTCGACAAAACAGGAAAAAATATGCAATGGAAAAAAGTCTCTTTAATAAATGGTGCTGGGAGAATTGGACAGCCACATGCAGAAGAATGAAACTCAACCGTTCTCTAACACCATGCACAAAGATAAACTCAAAACGGATAAAGACCTCAATGTGAGACAGGACTCCATCAAAATCCTAGAGGAGAACATAGGCCGTAACCTCTTTGACATCGGTCACAGGAACTTCTCTCAAGATACATCTACAAAGGCTAGTGAAACAAAAGCAAAAATGAACTTTTGGGACTTCATCAAGCTAAAAAGCTTTGGCACAGCAAAGGAAACAGTCAACAAAACCAAGAGGCAACCCACAGAATGGGAGAAGATATTTGCAAATGACACTACAGAGAAAGGGCTGGTATCCAAGATCTGTTAAAGAACTTCTCAAACTCAACACCCAAAAAACAAATAATCAAGTCAAAAAATGGGCAGAAGACATGAACAGACACTTCTCTGAAGAAGATATACAACTGGCTAACAGACACATGAAAAAAATGTTCACTAGCGTATATTTTAAAGCACCTGTGTGACCTACTTCTTTACTTAATTCCAAGCAGCATGTTATGGAGCAAAAAGAAATCTGCTATCAAGATGTACCTAATGAAGTGTTACTGGCATTTGTATGTAAAAAACAAAAAAACAAAAAAACAAAAAAAACCTATATAGAGGGGAACAGAATAGGGCAGCAAAGGCAAATAATTACTAAATTCACAATGTAGTGTGTTGTCGCATTTCCAATGACCAAATTCTCTGTACTCATTTGTTCCTTTGGATCACACGCCTTATGTGGACAGGCAGCATTACGTAAATATGACGACTAGAGGCTGAGCTAGGAAGTGCTAACTGGATAAAAAGTTCAACTATGTTTTTGAATCAAAGAAACTCTTTAAATTGAACATATGGTTATTACAATAGAAATCTAAACAGACCTTCTGATGACTTGCTCTGATGATTTCCATTTCTTGTGGTCTCTCTATAAGACAGTTAAATTGCAAATGGGTTATATGTATTTTGAGCTTAATTCTGCCTCCTTAGTTAAGGAGATAGGGTTGGACAGTTCAGCAGTTTTGAATCTTAAAGGGCCTTTCACGCTTTCAAGACATTTTGTATTTTTCCTCAGCAGTATTACCGCAAACATGATTAAGTAATTATTTGTATAATTGTTTAATGAACATCTCTCTTGATAGACTAAGCTCTATGTGTCCAGAAACCAAATTGCCATCACCAGCAGTACAATGTGTAAACAAATACATGGAGATCATGGCAATCATTGATTGAGCAAATTTCATGTGAAAAATTTTTTAATAGGCATTAGAAGATGCCATTGTGTAAACATGTTATCATTTGCACAAAAGGCCTCCATCCCTAAATGAGAATGATATGTAATAGATTGAATTAAATAGGAGGGTATCAAGGAGACATTTGTCTTTTATATTTGTTCACTGTGAGGACAAAGAGTTTTGTCTGATTTGTTTATAGGTTTATTTCTAGCAATAAGAACAGTGTCTGTCACAGAAATATATGTTGAATCAATGACTTAATAAAAGTAATGGCACAACTTAATAATAAGAAAGTAAACAACCTAATAAAAAATGGGCAAAAGATTTGAACAGACTTCACCAAAAAACATACAGGATGGCACATAAGCACATAAAAAGATGATCAACATTATTCATCATTAGAAAAATACAAATTAAAACCACAGTGAGATGTTGCTACACATGTATTAGAACGAATAAAATAAAAATAACTAGCAGTAGCAACGGCTGATGAGGATGTGAGGTACTAGAATTCTCATAGGTTGCTGGCAGGACAGGCTGCTTTGGAAATCCATTTGTCAGTTTCTTACAAAGTTAAACATACATTTAGCATATGACCCAGCAACCCCAGGTCTAGAAATTTACCCAAGAGAAATGAAACCATTTGTCCACACACACATACTCACATGAAAACCTGAACATGGATATTTGTGAAGGCTTTATTCATAATTTCTAAAAAATTGGAACTAGTCCAAATGATCACTAACTGGTGAATGGATAAATGAATGGCTAAATAAACTATGACACATTCATACAATGGAATATTATTCAGCAAGAAAAGAGAGCAAACTACTAATACAAGCAACAACAAGGACGAATATCAAATGCATTATGCTAAAGTGAAGGAAGCCAGAATCAAACAGCTCCATACTGTATAATTCCATTTATGTAACATTCTGGAAAAGCTGAACTATGGGACAGAGATCAGATAAACACAGAGAAGTACCCACAAGGGCTGGGGTGGAGAAGGAGACTTGACTACAAAGAGGGTGAACTCTTTGGAATGATGGAAATGTTCTGTATCTTGACTGTGATAGTGCTTACCCAACTATATGCATTTGTCACAATTCCTAGAGCTGTATACCAGGAGAAGGGTGAACTTTATGTAAATTATACCTCAATAAACCTGACTCAGAACCAAACAAAGAAGGAGTTGATGAGGCTCTTCTCTGAAAGTAGTTAAGCAAGTAGATCATTATTAGCCTGCTGCCTTGAGAATCAGGAATGAACTCAGACTTTACCAAAGAACCAAAGAAATGAGTGAGGCTTGCTTCACTACTTATCATTCCACTATTCTTATTCTTTCTGTTAGGCTTATAACTTTCTTGTGGCAATGTCTTTGGTTTTTGTGTATTGTGATAAAAAAACCACTTATTAAGTGGTACCTGATATTTAGCATTGTGTAAGACACTGAACTCCCAGTGCCTCAGGTGGGTCTAACAGATGCAGCACATGCCTTGTTTGCCACCCCGTAGAGTAGCTATGAGAATCAGAACATGGCATGCTTGCACTATGTAAACTGTAAGGTGCTAAGTAAATATAGGTGATTTTATTGCTAAATATTAAACCTAGATATAATAAACAAACTTGGATTTCAGGCATTGGAGAGCAACCCACAAACATGGTATGGATAAGGTGTGTAGGAAAGATTTACCTGACCTGCATCTATGTTTGGCCCCACTGCCACCTCCTTGTCCAGTGGAGAGAATCTGGTGTTCAGGAGTTTTGTCTGTAGCACCCATGATCGGCAGGAATGCAGTTTGATACGTTGGACAATGTGAAGTGACTCAAAGGACTGCAATAGGCAAACGTTGGACTTAGAGGCTCTGAAGGAGTGAATCTTCAACAAACGTTTGTTTTTCTGTACTATCTAGTCTTTTATGAGATAGGGCTCTTGTTTTAGTCTAGGTGACCATTGTAGTAAATGTGCTGTATCATGCGCAACGTTTTCTTCTGATGCCTCATCTTCCAGTGTTTTTGCCACCCCAGGTCTCCATAGATTTTTGTTTCATGTGACAGCCAGCTTTGATCCTCATGAATATTGTCATGAACACACTGATATCAGTGATAAGGTTTTAGCCACAGTCGTAACAGATTTCTCTTCTTACTTTCTATACATGCACACACCATTGGAAACTTTGCCTTTTTGCTTCTTAGATCGCTATGTACCCTGCTTGGAGAGGCACTCCATGTTGAGCTCAACAGATACTTATTTGGATGACTTTGAGAATTTATTTGTGGGGCATTGCAGAATTATAAAATAAGTTCTACCAGTAATACAGTCTTGGCCAGATCACTTAATATGTTTCTTTGCTTGTGTGTTTTTTTTTTTGATTTTTAAATTTTTATTTATTTACTTTTTAAAGATTTGTTCATTTATTTTTAGAGAGAGAGAGAGCATGAGTGGGAGGGGCAGAGAGAGAGAGAGAGAATCTCAAGCATACTCCTCGCTGAGTGTGGAGCCTGATGCAGGGCTTGATCTCATGACCCTGACATTATGGCCTGAAGCGAAACCAAGAGTCGGACACTTAACCAACTGTGCCACCCAGGCACCCTAGTTTTTTTTTTATAAGTGGGCTCCATGCCCAGCATGAAGCCCAATGCAGGGCTTGAAGTCAGGACCCTGAGATCAAGACCCAAACTGAGATCAAGAGTTGGATGCTTAACCAACTGAGCCACTCAGGTGCCCCCTGTTTCTTTACTTGTAAAAGGCAGGTAATAGTTTCAAATTTGCTACTGTCATCATGTTGTTGTAAGAATCACAATAGTTTAGGAAAGCTTGCAGCCAACTCTGAAATTCTGTGCCAGTATGAAGCAGTAATATTATTAATGGCATTCTTCTCATGATTTTACTACTGATAAATTATTGTGTTTCTCCAGGGAGAGCCACTCCGGGGCAGCTCATGTCCTATATTCAGCTCTTCAAGAACAACGTCAAAGCTTTAGTGAATCACTGTGGGCTCCTACAGCTTGGGCTGGCCACAGTTCAAACTCTGAAACATCTGCAGACTGCCAAGTGGGACAACTTTCTGGCTTTTGAAAGACTCCTTCTCCAGGTATGTTGCTATGGGAGTTTCTTGGGATATTAATAGTTAAAATGCTTGCTTTTAACTTTGATGTTAAAAGTTTGATGGAAACTTTGATGTTTATTGTAGTCTTAGTAATAAGTCATATTGTTGACATATACTCTGTATCATATTCTCTAAGAGCCTCCAAGTTAAAATTTTAGTAGAAATTTTCCATACCTTTGATTTTTTGTTTTTCGTATTGTTTTTATTTGTTGTTTTTTTTTACAGTGACATCTTTGGCTTCTCACTCAATATCAAGAATGTTTTTTGAGCATTTGACTAACCTCTTTTCAATTTTATGCCATTTGGACCTTTCTTGACCTTCATGGTATCTTTATTCAATCCTTGTTAGTTTCCTTGCAGAATATTACTACTGTTTACATTTCTTCTGACACTAACTAGTCTCTAATCCTCAAACAACATATAGCATGTGGCTTAAAATGATGCTTAGTAAAAGATGAATGAAGACAAACTACATTTGTGAATGTAGTGAATTTGAAGTGATTTGTATGGGGTTAGGACCTTTTCATGATTGATGAAATATTTTCATGTAAACCTTAAAAAATTATAAAGCATTTCAAGCTAAAATAAAATAACATGACATATCTATATGTACTCCCCACATAGACTCAATGTAATTTATCCATTTTTAATATTTTTTGTATCCTTTTTCATTAAAGAAATAAAACTAGAAATAAAGTTGAAACATCTCTGATACTTATACCTTTCATTACTCTGATTCTCCTTTTTTCTTTCCCAGAGGTAATCACAAACACGATTCCTTGTTTCTGTATTTTTATTAAATACTTATTTATCCATAAATAATACAGAGTATCGTGCTCTGGTTTTACTTTTTATGTAAGTAATATTGTACTATAAATATTCCTAAACAACTTGTGTTTTCCTCTCAACATTCTATTTTTAAGATAATTCAAGTTGACATCTATAGATCTAGTTCATTTATTTAAACTATACCATACTATTTGATTATATGAATATACAACACTTTATTTATACAATTCATATTGTTGTATAATTAGGCTATTCCCTATTCGTGTGTGTGTGTGTGTGTGTGTGTGTGTGTGTGTGTGTGTGTGTAGAGGGAGGGAGAGAGAGAGAAAAAAAAAAGAATGTGGTGAATATTCTAGACCATGTGTTTTGGTATACATGTGAAAGAGTTTCTCTAGGATACATATCTTGGAAAGGATGTTAGATTACTGACAATGCATATTGTTGAATTCACTAAATATCAACAAAGTCATCACCAAAGAGGTTGACCTAGTTGACCCTTCTGCTAGGTATGGATGACATTTTGTTTCCCCACATAGTGTCCAGTACTCAGTATTATCAAATTAGAACATTTTTTAATAGTGCGTCAGTGCTATTTCTTTATATAAGTTTGCAATTCTCTGATTACTGATGAGGTTGAGCATCTTTTATAGTATTTATTGACTCTTCAGTTTTCCTCTTCTGTCAATTGCTCATACTTGTACTGTGCCCATTTTTATCGATTGGGTAACAGAAAACTGTCTTACATCATCCAGATACTTCTCTGAGGCTATGGTTTGTCTTCTAACTTTAATGCCAGTATAGTGTACAAAAGTTTAAAATTTTAATGTAGTCTAATATTATCCTTTATGATTTGTACTTATTTGTGGTTTATATTAGAAATCTATTTTTTTTAAGATTTTATTTATTCATTTGACAGAGAGAGGAACAGCGAGAGAGGGAACACAAGCAGGGGGAGTGGGAGAGGGAGAAGCAGGCTTCCCGCAGAGCAGGGAGCCCAATGCGGGGCTCGATCCCAGGACCCTGGGATCATGACCTGAGCCAAAAGCAGATGCTTAACAACTGAGCCACCCAGGTGCCCCTAGACATCTATTTCTATGTACAGTATTTCAAAACATATTGTTCTGTATTTTCTGCTAAAAATTAACTTTTGGCAT
Organism: Callorhinus ursinus; assembly: GCF_003265705.2. Lineage (NCBI taxonomy): Eukaryota > Metazoa > Chordata > Mammalia > Carnivora > Otariidae > Callorhinus > Callorhinus ursinus. The sequence continues at coordinate 41,688,531 of NW_027397066.1, read as the reverse complement.
TTGAAATTTTAATCCACATGGAATTTATTTTTGTTTATGGTATTATTCAGATCTAGCTTTCTTTTCTTCCATATGGATAGCCTAGTCTCCCCACACTATTTATCGAATACTCCATTGTACCATAAATTACTTACCTAAGAGTCATTTTCCTCTTTCTCATGTTGGCAAAACACCAATTTGTTTCAGTGTCTATTCTTTTCCCAAATGATTCAGGCAAATCCTGATTGCTCTCAGAGTACATTGGCATTCTCATTTCCCTACCTAATGATTAGTTTAGCAGTTCAAGCCAAAGACAAGCAAAGGGTAGTTTGCTGGAAGTATTTCTAGGAAAGATTTTCTTTTGCCCTGACAGAAGATATGTAATGAAGAAACAGTCTCTTTTTTCTGCTTCTTGATGTTTGGGACGTGAGCACTTTGTGATAATGAAGGGAGCTCCCTGAGATCCTGAGGAGGACAGGTAGAACTTGGATCTTTGATGACTTTGAACCTTAGCTCAAATATCTTGTTTTGTGAGATAATAATTCTTCTCATTGTTTGAGCCACTTAAAAAATGTTGGTTTTCTCAGGGCGCCTGGGTGGCCCAGTCGTTAAGCGTCTGCCTTCAGCTCAGGTCATGATCCCAGGGTCCTGGGATCGAGCCCCACCTCCAGCTCCCTGCGCAGCAGGGAGTCTGCTTCTCCCTCTCCTTCATGTTCTCTCCCACTATCTCTCTCTCTCTCTCTCTCAAATAAAATCTTTTACAAAAATGTTGGTTTTCTTATTTAGAGCCAAAAGATATTCCTCTTTTTCCTAATGATACGTAATGTACTAAAATTCCATATAATAGTGAGTTTATTTCTCAGTTTCTAGTCTGTTCCAGTGGCCAGTTTATCTGTCACAGAATTAATACCACGATGTTTTAAAATCAGCATGTCCAGCTTATGATTTTCTTTCTAAGAGGGAATTATTAGATTTATTTGTGGGTATTTTAAAGATTTAATTACCCCTGTGAATTGAATTTTTAAAGATTCAATTTTCTGACTGTCCATTGCTGGCATATAGGGAAACTCTTCACTTTTGCCTGGTGATCACATGTCCATCAACTTTGCATTGGCATTTGTGTTTGTTTCTTCCTTTCTACACTTTCTTGATACCACTTTCTTTTTTAGTGCTCTGACCAGATACTAGGACACTCTTCAACATAGGCAGTGAAAAGAGGCATCATCATCTTATTCCTGACTTTAAAGAAAATGTTCTAAAATTTTACCATTAAATATTGTTTGCTGAGGGTTTTTTTCTTTAATTAAGCTTAGGAAGTTTCTTCCTAAACCTAGTTTACTGAATTGTTGTTTTGTGGTTGTTTTTTATCATTCATGAGTGTTGAGTTTCATTTCTAAATTCATTATGAATTTTTTTAGATGGCTATGTAGGGTTTTTTCTCCCTTAATTGTTAATGTGGTGAATTGTATTTATAATATTTTTAATGTTAAATAATCATTATTGCATTCCTGGATAAGTTCAGCTTGGTCTTACACACACACACACACACACACACACACACACACACACACACCTGGATTTAGTTTGCTAACACTTTACTTAGCTATTTTCATTTATGCTCATAGGTGAATAGAATTTTTCTTCATTGTGCTCTGTTGTCTGGTTTTGAAACAAAGGTTATGGTAGTTTTTTTAAAATCAGAGTGAGTTTCATTTTTGTATTTTCTGGAGCTGTTTGTATAAGAAAGGAATCACAGTTGCTCAACAGTGAAATATCTCTAAGGAATCATCTCAAATAGCTTTGTTGTTGTTAGATTTAGATTTTTATTGCCAGTTTAGTTATTTAAATGTTTCTAGATCTATTTAATTCCTCTGTTTCCTCTTGAGATTATTTTGGTAGTTTATATTAGCTTAAATCGGCTATTCATTTTTATTTTCAAATTTATTAGCATACATTTATTCATAGAATTCTCATAAGAATTGAAATCTCCTTTGAATACATAGTTATATTCCATTTTTAAATGCTTCGTGTTTTTAATGTGCTCACTTTAGTCTTATTTTGGTCAGTATTGGCGGGATTTTATGAATCATTCTAAAGATTCAGCTGTCTCTGCATCTGTCGAGCTCATCTGTACCGATGCCTGTACCTATCTGTTTAAGGCCAGGAGTTCATACGAATGCCCCAATTCTAATCGAATACCACAGGGTTATTGTAGCGTTCTCCCTTTACGTATTTGTAACTTCCCTCTCTGACAGTGAAGAACCTGTCTCCCATTACCCGCAACATATTTAATGACGTGACAAATTCCCCCCATACATAATCAATCTTCCATTAGAGGTGCTGCCCCTCTCATGCCCTCCGCACCTCACCTGGACTCTGTCTTCCTGTTGTAGGCCATGGCCAAGTCCACATAGATATTCTCTTTCACTTCACACCCAGGTAGCCCTGCTGAAACCCCCACAGGGATGCGTTTCTTACATCGCTTGAGCTCTGACATCTGGTACTGTGCTACGCCCACCTCGCTCTCATCCATGGGTGTCCTCCTCACTCCTCTCAGGCTCCAGAACCCCCCAGCAGGCCCCATTGCTGCTCCCGTGGCACAGATGCCTCCTCACTCTGCAGCCTCTGGCTCCCTGCCAGAGAACTGCTGTGGCCAACCTCCTGTTTAGATGCTCTGACCTCCCTGCTCAGGCCCTGGCAGGGTCTTGGGATATTACTTTCCTCCAACCTCCAATGAATGCTTTTCTCACCTCCTTTGGTTCTGACAACCCACATAGGCCTGCTGCTTCATTTGCCCCCACATCCCGTGTCCCCCCTCCTACCATGCCCTCCTCACCCCACAGGGGCCTTGATAGACGTTTGTACCCCCCCCACCTTGCTCAGGTTCTGGTACCCTGCATGGGCCCTCACTGCCTCCCGCTTCCCCGTGGATATCCTCTCTATCCTCTTGGGGTTCCAACAGTGCTGGGTTCTGCCACCCACCATGTAAAGATGCCCTCCTCACCCTCCTGTGATGGCGACAGCCTGCACGGTGGCTTCCCCCCTGCCTTGGATACCCTTTTTCATTCCTCTGGGCTCTGGTAAGCTGCTCTAGGCGTCTTCTCCAACTCCTTCCCTCCTCGCTGCCCTACCACACAGACGGCGCCCTCACCCTCTGCTTCCCACAGCTCCAAAATCTAAAACAAGTGTTTCAAAACAAGGCAGAGCAGTTTTCTCTCAGGAATGATAATCTTTCAACACACCAGAGGTTCTTGAAGAAACTTGACACAGTATTAATTCTAAGCCATCTTATATTTATAATTAATTGTTAGAATCCTGTTCCATATTAGACTGCTTCGGATGTGACCACAAGACTTGGTGTGGTTCTTTCAGCAAGTGGAAAGGAATAAAAACACTGGGAAAAAGAAGTAAGCATTTAAAATGCCCAAACCCTGCTTTTATCATAATTGCACATTATCCAGGCTAGCACTGTGTTCTCAGTCATTTCTAGGTCCTTGCAAGTTAGTGCTTTAGCACAGGCGAACTTGTAGATTGGCAATCCTAATTGCTCTTTGTTTATGGCCATGCTCACTTTATACAGTATACACTTATCCATTAGTCTAACAAGTCCTAATACACGGTGAACTGTCCCTTTCATGGACTTTGGTTTGAAAGTAGAGCATCTAAGTTTATTTTGAAGATGAGGGCGACTCCTAGCTTTTCCCAAAGAGCTTGAGAGCCACCCAAATGCAAATCTCAGCCAGCATTGAGAGTTGTTTATTTCTTTGGAGACCCATTTCCACCACTCTCTACCACACCTCTGTCACCGGGACCTCAATGTTGACTTTATAACTAACATTATAGACAGTCTTGGTTAAGAAAAAGGAATTGGTCCTGGGAATCTATAATTAATCACAGGTTACTGCCTTTCCTCTACACTACCATCTCTCAGTTCAGTGGTTTTGGCAATTTCATGACAAGTCAGCAACAGATCTGAGTACAATTCGTAAGACTTATGTTTGGCTCAGGCTTCTGAAAATGACAGAAACATAATGTTATGTGCTCAAAAGGGAAACTATTTTGAGTGTTGTTGGGAAAAATCTAATATTCATCAGCAGTGAATATGCTTTTAAAAACCAAAGGAGATAAAGTATCTTCTCAACTCCTTTTCCTCTCCCTGATCTCCAAGATCCAAAATCACAGTCTGTGTTCTAGGCGTTTGGTACATGTGTGCTCATTAAAAGATAATTGTTTCTGTTTCAAGCTTAAAATGTAGAAAAGAGCAAATTTAACCTGAACATGGATACATTTATGATTCTGTAATGAATGTATTCACTTGTAAGAGTAGCTTTGCTTTTTTTTTTAAATCAAAGTATGGATTTACTTAATTTGGGTGGCAGCCTACAAAGAATTCTCTCTTTATAGTATAGCAAGAAAGTTTGATTTAGTCACCTCATCTAATTAGGATTAAATTGCCTACCTCATAGTGTTTGTTATTGTTAGGACTGAATAAAATTATATATGTGCCTCACTAAGTACAGTGCTTGGCATGGAATAAGTGCTCAATAAATAGTAGTTATTATTTATTCTTTAAGCTGAACTAAAAATATTACAAATGCCAATTTATTTTATGCAAGCAATGCCTTTAACATACTCTCACCTAGACTTTTTCTTTTTTTTTTTTTAAGATTTATTTATTTGACAGAGAGGGACACAGTGAGAGAGGGAACGCAAGCAGGGGGAGTGAGAGAGGGAGAAGCAGGCTCTCCGTCGAGCAGGGAGCCCGGTGCGGAGCCTGATGCGGGGCTTGATCCCAGGACGCCGGCATCATGACCTGAGCCGAAGGCAGACGCCCAAGGACTGAGCCACCCAGGCGCCCCCTAGACTTTGTTTTTCTAACTTAAAATTTGTTAAGGAAAAATGAGATTGTTACTTAGATGTTGCTGCCTTTTTGTACTTACTGTTTGATAATGTTTCACATTTTTTCTATATAAATCTAGATGTAAATCCCATTGTTTCTGCAATACATATCTTTCTTTTTTTATTAAGTTCAATTAGCCAACATATAGTACATCATTAGTTTTGGTTTTTTTTTTTAAGATTTTATTTATTTATTTGACAGAGAGAGACACAGCGAGAGAGGGAACACAAGCAGGGGGAGTGGGTGAGGGAGAAGCAGGCTTCCCACGGAGCAGGGAGTCCGATGCGGGGCTTGATCCCAGGACCCTGGGATCATGACCTGAGCCGAAGGCAGACACTTAACGACTGAGCCACCCAGGCACCCAGTACATCATTAGTTTTTGAGGTAGTGTTCAAAAATTCATTAGTTGCATATAACACCCAGTGTCTCCAATGCATGTCTGATATTCTTATGCTAATTGTCACAAAGAAAAACTTTATTGACCATAATTTATTGTGGCTATGAAACAGTAGCAAGCTCTGTATAGAAGAGGGACCTGGGTTTAAACTTCCTAAAAAACAGACCACGTATATATGTGTTCTCTATCTCCAGTTATTTCTTTAGGCAGAATTTATGTTTCTAAATTAAAAAATCCAACTTGGAAAGTGATTTTTAGATCAAATACAAATGAGTTACAAAGCCAACCCAAGATAACCCAGGTACATGTTGCTTTAGTTTTAAATTCTACCTGCCTTTGAAATGAAAAGTAGGCATTCCATTTTACTAAAAGTCAAAGAAGTTTCTAATGGGTAGAGTGAGTTCCTTTTATGATAGACTAAATTTTAGAATATCTCTTCTATAACAAATCAGATTTCCTTAAGCTAAGTAAGTGTGTCTGCTTGTGCTATAACAAATTGGGGGTTTACCTTCCCGGTCCTCTAGAGCTTCTGTGTGGTCCCTAGCCTTGTGGCATAGCTTGGAAGCGTCATGCCTCATTTCAGGTCCTGCCTGACTTCACCGACACCCTGGGAGGTCCTGTTTTGTTATGAATTGTCACTTGCAAAAGTACTGGTGACATCATTTGGGTAAAGAGTGAGGTAAGAGGCAGAAAAAGATGATCCCCAAAGTCAGACCTGAGTGTCCTTTATAGATTAAGGCGATTTTTCGTAGGATTTTTCCTGAGAAGGAAAATTGGAGCATGTTTAAAAGAAAACCTCTTATTTCTTTTATACACTATTCTCAACAGTTCTGACACCAAACGTGTAGGGCTTTTCCTACACCAACCAGTTCTCCAACTCTAGACTCCGACTGGATGTCCTACATTTCAGTCATGACACTAACTACATGGGCCTAGGGCAGACCCTGTGGTTTATTAGACCCCTTCCTTGGGTTTGATAATTTGCTATAGTGGCTCATAAAACTCAGGGATACATTTATTTAAGTTTACCAGTTTATTACAAAGGATATTATAAAGGATAAAAATGAACACTCAGATTAAGAGGTACATAGGGTGAGGTCTGGAAGGGTCTTTTAGTGCAGGAGATTCTGTCCCCGTGTGGTTGGGATGTGCCACCCTCCCAGCATATCAATGTGTTTACCAACCCAAAAGCTGTATACTTTAGGGATTTTTATGGAGGATTCATCATGTAGGGATGATTGACTCAGTATCTAGCCCCTCCCCCTTTCCCTGGAGGATGGGGGTTGGTGAGGTTGAAAGTTCCAAGCTTCTACTCATGGCTTGGTCTTTCTGGTGACCAGTCCCCAGGAACTATCTAGGAATCTACCGAGAGTTGCCTCATTAGAAAAAAGATTGTCCTATCACCCAGGAAATTCCAAGGGATTTAGGAGTTCTATGTATCAGGAACCAGGGTCAAAGACCAAATATTAGAACAAACGATGCTCCTAGCACCCCTATCTCTCAGGAAAACACAAGGGTTTTAGAAGCTGTGTGCCAGGAACTGGGGGCAGAGACTAAAAATATATTTCTTATTATGTCACAGTGTTTTTCACAGTATTACATCAAAATGACTACAAAGGCAAGTATGAAAGAGCAACTCGTTTCCCCCATTCCTGATTTCCGTGAGAAGGGGCTTTTCCTAGCCATGCTCCTAGTCTGTCTCTGACCCTTGCAGCCTCCTCTCTTGCGAAGAGGGGTGTTTTTTTCTGGTTAGCAAATTTGAGATGATTGAACAGGCTCAACTCTGCCTTTTCTCCTCTTGAGAGGGGCTCTGCTTATGGAGAGCACTGTGGTACTCAGCTCTTTCAGGACCAGAATCTGCCACCTTCTTTCTCCACTCTTCTTCCTCTTTAGAGCATGCTGGCAGCACGGAGCACGTGCTGTGCCCTGGGTCTTCATGGGAGGGCTTACCTGGTCAGAGCTTGCCTCCAACCTGGAGGAAAAGACTGCCAGGTTCTGGAGCTCCAAAGGAACAAGCCAACATGGCTAACAGACCTATTATTTTACCACCCAGGCTGGCCTTATATCATTAATAAAAGTGATGTTTGGTCTCATGCCTTTACTAAGGTCTGCTTTATTTCCCAACTTGTTCAGAACCGTGGCTGGGAAGGGGGATGCTATTTTTTTGATGGCCCCCTTGGAGAGCTCTATAGTAATCAGCAGTTGTTTTGAATGAAATGTCTTAAATATTTTTGGAGAAGAGTTAAATGGAGATTTATCAGTTACCTCTTTGGACATTTGTATTAAGCAGTTGTTACAAAGAGAGGTAGGAGGGAGATTGCAAAAATTTTCTTTTTTGATAATTAGGTTGAAAATAGCAAAGGTAATTTTTCATTCTGAAAACAAAAAGGGGCAGATTTGGTCAGAAGAATACTACCATTTCTCATTGATTCTAAGATGTCCATTTTTTTTCATATTTTAGTATTTCTGAAATGGGGATGTGTCCTGAAATTCATGGTATTTCTTAGTTTAATGGCAGTGTTCTGTTTCTTGCTAATGGTGTGTGGTATCTTTAAGTCAATAAAATGGGGCTTTCAAGGTAGGAAGCAGATGAAAAATCCCCCAGACCTTACGTCTGACTTGGTGTGTTCCTGACTGCTGTATGCACATTGGGTTAAAATAGTGGCATTGGAATGGGCAGTTTGCCTTCGCTGGCTAGGAGTGTGACAAAGGGTTTGTCACTTGGGGTATTCATTTCATGTTAGCACCTTTTGTGAACTGAGGAGGTGACTTTTTTTTTTTCATCAAGTCTGTGCCTAGTGAACTATTCTGTGAATACATCAAGATTATTTAAGTGACACTGAACTTTCGCCTAATCTGCTTTAGGACCAGGGATGGGTGCTTTGGGGATGACCTCTTGGGCTGGCACTATGAGATCTTAGGTTAAGATTTTTCTCAGTGGATTCTTGATAGCTCAACAATGTGTTGACTTAGCTTGGGTCCCTGTAGTGGTATATAACTTGTATAATATTTTAAATATAAAAACTGTGCCTTTAACTTGTTAAAAATCACGACAGATTATCTTAATTAAAATAAACCCGTGATTGGGGCGCCTGGGTGGCTTGGATGGTTCAACGTCTGCCTTTGGCTCAGGTCATGATCCCGGGGTCCTGGGATCAAGCCCCGCATCAGATTCCCCACTCGGCGGGGAACCTGCTTCTCTCTCTCCCTCTGCCCCTGCTGCTTCCCCTACTTGTGCTCTCTCTCTCAAATAAATAATAAAATCTTTAAAAAAAAACCCATGATTAGTGTTTTAAAGCAATACTAATGTACGAAATATGATTATTGAATTTGCTTATTTTTTTACCTGTTTTGTATGTATCTCATTTTGATTAAAAACATGTGAGACATTTTATTCACAACTGCTGATCACTTGTTTTGAACTAAAATTTAGTTAGAACAACAGACCTGCAATTAGTTAACTTTATTTAAGAAATATAAACACTAAGAAGCACTGTTTAGAACAAGTGAAAAAAATAACTTCTGAATACAAAGGTTGTGTGGTCTCTCAACTTTCCTAACCATTTGCTTTGTTTATCCTCCTTTCTCTATAGATTGCTCCAGGGCCTCTTTCTCCTGGTTTTGGAGTGCTCCACATTATTCCTGGCTCTTAAGTATTAACTTCAGTACTGAGTCATACATCTTCTCTTCTCAGGCACATCTGCACGCACACTCGAACACATGCGTGCACACACACACACACACACACACACACACACACAAGCCAAGCCTTCCCTGAGTAGCTTTGTGCATTATTTTGTTTTCATTTTGCTTCTCCTTCACTGACATGTTTTGGCTACACATTCAATGTCTTCCTTGCTAGACTGTAAGATAAGTGAGACTAGGGGCTCTACTGACCTTGTCTGTGAGTAGGTCCCAGAATGTACACTTCTCATTTTCATGCTTGCAATAGCAGGCTTACCTGTCTGCCTGTGGAAATTTGAGAAGTTTTGTATAAATATGGAGTTTACTTGCCACAGGTTAGCACCTGAATATGAATAAATACTTACGGGCTTTACTAGAGTCAAAAAAGATGCCTTGTATGGACATAGAACAGAGGCTTCTTTATGTTAACACCTGTTCTGACTTCTTCCGGAGCACATGGCCACCCACAATAATAAATACATTTCCCAGTCACCTTTGCAGCTAGGTTCTAGTGAATGAGACACAGGTAGAAGTGATGTGGGCCACCTTCAGGCTGTGCATGGAAAGGGTAGGTACACGCCTCTAACCTTTTACTCCCGCGTGCTGAAATGCAGCCAGGATGGCAGGAGCAGGCGTGGCCATCTTGGGTCATGACAGGAAGCTGTGTGTTGGAGATGTTTGAACAAATGATGAAAGGTCCACGGTTGGTTTGCTGAAGATGCTGTGAACACCGTACCAGCCTTGGATTATCTCCTTAGACTTTATGTAACTGAGAAATACATTCCTATCTTGCCTAAGCCACTATGACTTTGGGTCTTTGTGACACTCGCTAAACTATGTTCTGATTAACATGGACATCTTTTGCTGCCGTTTTCATCATGGCAGCTTCTTCTGTGAGCCTTGTAATTCTGGTCATTTTATGACCTCATGAGAAAGTAGTCAAAATAATGAATTGTCTTGAGGCCTGTCCTCTTAAATATCACCAGGTTGTGGAATATTTGGAAATAGTGTATGAGATTTAGCTCATTTTAATGCAACCGTAAATTGTTAAGAGTTTTAAAAATTTCCAAACAAATTTGCTGAAAAAGTCACAGATGAAAGACATTTGGAATTAAAGAGATCTGAATAGACTAACATGTTGGTCCCTTAGGGGCTCACATGATTAGACTCTTTTATTAATTGACAAGACTTCTACCCCTTTTTCCCCCCCACAATTCAGAACACCTGGTTAGACACTGTAACTAGAATAAGTTGTTCTGGTTCTCAGAAATATAAATCATCTCTTCATCACTTTCTATCTTCTCCCAGCGAAGCCCCTGCCTTCTAGTTCTCTGCCAAGAGAGGTGTCACTTCTGAGAGGTGGAGGGAAAATCAGCCGAGAAGCCTTTTTCAAAAGAAAATATTCTGTTCATTCCATGTAATAGCAATTATTGAGCACATGCTGTCTGCTGGACGCAACTGAACCATTTATGGTTTCTTGGATGCGCATAGTTTATTTTGTACTGTGGATTAGCTATCAGTACATTAGTACCGTTTGTGCCATCTTCAGGGATCTGGGACAGGATAGGATTTTCTGGGCTGGTCTGGGTACCTGAGTTACTGCCCTTACAGTGTTGCCTCTGTGAAAAAAGTAAGTCCTAGATTCTCATCAATCAATTTATAAATAAACTTAAAGAACTGCTGATTCAGATTTGCGCCCCATATAGCAGCGGTTGGACAAGTTATGAATTTGACTGTGGTCTTACTGCTCGTAGTCGGTATTAGAGCCAGGGTAAGACCTAGATGTGTCTGATTGAAGCCATGCCCTTCACTACTGTGTATTGCTGGAATATTTGTCCTGGGGCAAAATGGCAAAGTGACTATTGTCCACTTCTGTCTCACATTACACTCATTCTTGTTCTCAGGAATTCGGATAAAAAAGTTTTCAAAACATAGTAGGGCCTACATAGCCCATTAATTAAATGTTCAGTTTATATGCATTTATTTGATAACTTTATATGCATTTATTTGCATATATGCATCTGTGAGTACTGAGATCATTAAAATGCTTCCTTGTCCACTGATTTATCCTTGATATATCTATAAATTTGGCAACCAGGTTAGATTTTCATCTTGAGTTTTACTCCCCAGCAAACCTTTTGTTGAAACCTTATGAGACTTGTACATTTCTCCATTAGGATACATCATCTTCATTTCACTTTTCTCTTGCAGAATATTTTATTTTGATGTTGCTCTCCTCTATCACATTAAAGTATTGTATTTTTGAATAATAAAAGAGAGAGACAAATGGAAAAACAAACAAACAAACAAAAAACACCCAAGAATCTCTTGTTTCTTTGCCTAGGGAGGGCGCATCGCCAGGTTTTGGAGTTAGGTGAATTTGTGCCAACCATCTGATTAGAAAGCGGGAGTCAAGTATATAGACTAAGTGAACGATTGCTTTTAAACTGGGCTTGCCTTAGAAGCAATGATATCATATGTTATTCCAGCTGCAAGCCAGAGTTAGTAATCAGGCAAAGTAAGCTTAAGGCTAACAATTTTGGTTCGTAGCATTTTGTGGGTCTACCAAAAAAGTTTCAAATATAGATTTATGCCAGTGGCCAAAGGCACATCTGGGTGAGTCTTTGTTTGGTGAAAAACAAGGGCTACAACCATTCTGGTTTGCTTGACCAAAAGGGAAATAATAATGATCTGTGCTTCCCTGCGCTGACTGAATCTTCTGTCCCGAGCCACTCCCTCTGTTTGTACTATGCTGTCTATCCCAGTGGTTTCTGGGATTTTTTTTTTCTTTTTTAAACATCTGGGCTCCTAAGAATGGAAGGAAATAACACCATTTAATTGATTTTTTTTTAAATGTTAGTCAGCCTTAGAGAAACCAAGTATTGTTTATGCTCATTCACAGGAAATCTTGGGTATAACTTGAGGGCAGGTCTTTCTGAAGGAAGCCTGTGCAGAGGTTGTCTGAGTATCTACAGGACCTTACTGACCACTTCACTTCTGACTTAAGGATTCTGAGAGTGCTTCTAGAGATTAGCTTGATGTGAGTGGGTACCTGATATTAGACAGTAGGCTTGGGCCTGGGTGTGGATTTCTCCCCCAGCTTTTCTCTCTCTCTCTTTTGGCCAGAGGCTCCTAATCTTCAAAAGTAAGAGAAATATTTATTCAGGACCTTAGGTTTTTTCTGGCGAGGAACACTGTGAGGATTTGGCCAACCTGAGCACCTTGACTGAATATCTGTGCCTTGTTATCTGCCTCTGTTCTTCCCGTTCGTTACTTCGGAATTAAGGGACTCAAAGCAGGGTGGGACAGTGCTGAATGGAAGCTGATCTGTCTGTCTCTTTTTCTCCAGAATGTGTTGGCACTGGAAGTGATGAAGGTTGAATGAGGACTGTCGCATGATCCAAATATCCTACAGTCGCACATTCTTTAGGGGGAGCACTGTATGTGGTTCTCTTCAGCACTGTCTGTCCTCAGTGTTTTCCAGTAGGGGCAGTGCTAGCTTATAATTTATGTCATTTTTTGTCTGTGCAGGAAAAAAAATCTGCAGCGGGCCCATTATACACGGGTCATACCCTGTGTTTTTGACAGGAATATTTTCCGACCGCACACACAAACACTATTCTTACTTTTTTCAATACCTTGATTTTGAGCTCTTTTAAAAAGGAACAAATGAGCAAAACAAAATTGCAAAAAAGTCTATTTCAAGAGAAAATATTTGTTAAAAATTGATAAATTACCACCCTGCCACATGGAGCTGTTTCTATTATTATCCACTCATATGATTTTGTTTTTAAAATCTTTATTGTGGTTTGACAAGCGTACAGAAGATTCCCTTTTGTACTTAGTCCATATAAAGTTGGTAGTCTTTTCTTTTTTCCAGTGATGGTTTTGTTTTGTTTAGTGTTGCTGTTTTGTTTGTTTGATATATTACTAAGTGTTGGAAGTTTGTTTTTCTTGCACCATTTCGGATTCATAATATTTAAATAGAAAAAAATGAGGAAATAAAATTGGAAAAATTTGGGTTTCACATTCCTGGTTATTAACTCTACTGAGAAATATAGAATTTTTCTTCTTTCTTTTTTACTTTGTATTCTTTCACTTTAGTTTTGATAGAAAAACAAAATATAAAAACATTACAAAACTTATACATGTAGAGTGTTTTGGGAGTAGAAGGAAAATACTTACATGCCTCTATAATATATACATAATATTGTTAGGTTTTTTTTGTTTTGTTTTGTTTTAGGTAACTTTTATTTGATGGATTTATTTTCTTTTGCTCCTTTGGAGATTTTTTTAAAAGATCATAGTCTAAGTGAGAAAAAGGCATATTAACAATAATCCCATAAATATAATTCTTTAGAGGAAAGCTGTCCATTTAAATATGATAAATACACTAGCCAAGGCATATGTCATCAGCACTCTTTACTGACCAGAATAGTTCCTAGTGGCACCCACTGGATTTAAATTCTTCTTGCGAATAATTAGTATACTGTTTAGGAAATAGACTAATTCAGTGGTTCCTTCTGAGCGCGACAAAAGAATAGAGTAAAAAAAAAAACAAGGAAAATACAGACTGAAGTTTATAAACAAATATTTCATTTTTGTAGGAATGCTAATGAAATGATCTCTAAATAGGGATTATTTCTTATGTAGCCACAACATAAAAGCCATCCTGCCATCCAATAAATATTTATTGAGCATCTACCAGACACCACACACCATTCTTTGGCACTGAGGCTGCATTAGTAAATGAGAAAAACAAGGTCTCTGCTATTGCAGAGTTGACATTATATAATGAGTAGAGAATCTCTAAATAGTTAAAAAATGACTGCAGAAAGCACAAATTTTGAGCACCTCTTGGGTGTGAAATAGCCAATTAATTGTTAAAAAGGACTTTTCAACTGATAAAGCATGTCTGTCTTAACACAGGAATTTTTTTTTTTTTAGCGTGCCATAGCCCTGCACACATGCATCCGTGATCACACATGCCAGTCATAGCGTGACTTACGGTTCTTTGTGTACGTCTCTCTCTGCCACAGCTGCACCCAAACTGACAGAGCAGCATCTTATCATTTATGTATCCGTGCTTTCCCTTCACCTGGAATATGCCTGACATACAAGAAACACACAGTGCATATTGGTTCAGTGAATGTGTAGTACCTTACGGTTAGTGAGGTATTTTCTTCTGGTTTATCTCAAATTGATCTACATCACACCCATATAAGGGAATAATTTTATGGTAGAAGCATAAAAAGATGAAAAGTTTAAGAGTTTAAGTGACTATTTATGGTCAGGAGGAATATATATGATTTTTATGCACCTGTGAGACAACCATGGGTCATAAGTAAACCTGCTTTAAGAACACGAATTTGACCTCAGATTTCCCTTGTAGCAAAAGGTCGTAGAGGATCATGTCTGTAACTTGGGTTTCATTTTGTCAAATCTACGAATCTCGTCAAAAACTTTTATCATCTTTCTTTTGCCAAACCACTCCCACTTTTATCTTTGACTTTGAGAAACCATTCTGAAGTTTGTACAAGCTGACAGGACTGAAGTTATAAGATTGTTGCTCCTCACTGCCGTCTCATCCACCACCACAGAGCTCTTGCTAGTGCCAGGGCTGCATAGTAGCTTTATGTAGCTTACGTAGCTTACGTGCTTTATATGCATTGGCTTCTTCAAACCTTACAATTCTGGGAACTGTTTTCCAGAAGAGGGAACAGAAGCTTGGCGGAGGTAAGGATCAGCCTAAGGTTCCATATGAATGGTGGAGCCTGGCTTCCATCCTGACTCTGCCTGACCCCAGAGTCCGTGCACTGAGAAATTATACACTGTCTTAAAAGGCTTATTTGAAAAATAAGTTAAATAAAAGTCATCATCGTGCTACATATTTAGTAGAGGAGAAGCAGCTCTGCCTATTTATAAGAAAATCATCTGTACATCCGTTTATCAGGAAATATAAAGTCAGGGTCATGATTTTTTATTTTTTGTAAAAATGATTCTTTGCTTTTGCTTTAAGAATAAGTAATACACCTTTTAATGTTTTCCAGGGAGCAGGCTCCTCCAGTACACCTAATTTATTTTATTTGCCACTTTTCAGCCAGTAATGCATCTAGGAATAGAGGATTTAGGCTCCCCAGTGCAAGTTCCAAAGGCTGAATGTTCTAGTGCAGTGAAGTTTGACCCAAACAACAAACACAGGTTTTGAGTTCTTGCAAGGACTTTGTATTGTTATTTGCATTTTCTTCAGAAACCTCAGCCATGTTTATACATACCAACCATAGATTCTCATTGTTGGGAAGTGCTTTCACAGTCCTCTTTGTAAGAATCCTCTCTATGGCAAAAATTCTCTAGAGACAGCTTGTGTCGGTCTGTTGTAGATCTACATTTCTTTCTGAACATTGGACACACAAATGAATTTTACTGTTTGCTTTGAGGGGAAATATAATCCAGACAGTGGACTATTTGCTTTTCTATTTAACCTCTTTATTTAAAAATATATATTGGTGTTCCTCATATACAGTGTTCTTTGATTGGATCGCTTTTTTTTACCAAACTTTTGTACTTAATTTTGTCATCTTTCCATGGCTGAAATGACAATTGGTGTTCTTTTTTTTTTTCCAAAGAATTTATTTATTTATTTGACAGAGAGTCACAGCGAGAGAGGGAACACAAGCAGGGGGAGTGGGAGAGGGAGAAGCAGGCTTCCCGCTGAGCAGGGAGCCCGATCCGGGGCTCAATCCTAGGACCCTGGGATCATGACCTGAGCTGAAGGCAGACACTTAACGACTGTGCCACCCAGGCGCCCCCAGTTGGTGTTCTTTTTTACAAAATTATTGAATGGTGATAGAAAGGATCTTTATTATTGAAGGACAAGAGATGTTCAACAAAAAGGCCAGAATCAGTGCTCACAGAGGTCACCCATACCAGCCATTTCTTAATTCTGGCAGCCAGATGCTCCATCATCTTCCTTAGGAAACAAAATGGTGAAGAAACATGAGGAGATCCAAGACATCCTTTTTTTTTTTTTTTTTTTTTTTTTTTTAAGATTGTATTTATTTATTTGAGAAGGGGAGAGGGAGAGAGAGAGAAAGCACAAGAGGGGTAAGGGTCAGAGGGAAAAGCAGACTCCCTGCTGAGCAGGGAGCCTGATGTGGGTCTCCATCTTGAGATTCTAGGATCATGACCTGAGCCTAAGGCAGACACTTAACCGACAGAGCCACCCAGGCACCTCCTTAACAGCTAGGAAATCCCTGAAATGCACCTCTGTCAGGGCTTCTGGTTTTTTATTAAAGTGATTACGGGTAAATAACCGACAGCAAGATGGAATCACATAACAACCGCACAGAGTATTAAAATAATTTAGTGATAGAGGGGTTTTTGTAGGTTGGTTAGTTTCTGGTGGTAGAGGTGACTATTTTAATGAGATATTTAGCCATAGTGACCTTAATTTGAAAATCTGATTATTTCATTGTCCTCTGTGTTTGCACATGTTGTTTTCTTTAATTGGATCGCTTTCTTTACCTATCCAGAATGCGTTCCTTCATCCTGCCTGTCCAAATTAGCTGCTTTCTCTGGATGCTTCCCATTATCTTGCACTGATCACCCTTTGTTTTTATTGCCTGATTTAGTTGTATCTTCTCAACTCTCTGAATGTGGGGATCCGATATGTCTTGTTTATCACTGTTTTCCACCTGACACATAGTAAATGTTAAATAAAAATTTCCTCTCAACTTGTAAGTTTAATGCAATGTCAATCAGAATTCTAGAATACTAAAAATATAATTTTAGGATTTGATGAAGTTATTCTAAAACATATCCAAAGAAGTCCAAAAACAATAATGTTGAGTGAAAATTAAATGTCCAATTAAACCACATTATGATATTTATCGGTATTATGTATCGACATATATCAAGTATGTCTCAGTAATGCTTATGAATATTTTCTAGGGTTTTTATGGTTTTGGTTTTTCTACTTTTTTAATTCAGTAATAACCACTATCCTTCCCATCAAAAATAATTATTAATAATGTATTACTGCTACAAAATAATTCAGAGACAGATACAAGAGTATTTTAGTAATTATTAAATTCAGTGTATTTAATAAATCAGAGATAAATGGGGCGTTATTACTGTATTAAAAGGGTAAATTAAATCCAAAAAAAATCTATGAAATTCTGGCAAGTGTATGATTTATCCTGAAGTAGGGAAGATCATTCCGGACATAAAAGCCATGGAATTAATCTCAAAAGGGGAAAATCACCAGATATGGTTACAATAGGGCTTAGAAGTTAAGAGAAATGACTTTAAGATCACATGGTTCCGGATATGAATTTTGGTCCCCAACACTTACTGAGTGATCTTATGGGAACTTATTTATTCATTAAGCGATTAGCTTCTTCATCTGTAAATTAGAGGGGATAATAATAATAGCAAACTCATTAAGCCTTTAGAATACAAAAACTTATGTAAAGGACCTGCCCTTTGCCAATCACATAGAAAACACAATAGCCATTACTATTACCTTTAAAATTTTTACACAGGATACTAATATCAAAATCCCTATAAAAGGCAAACAAAATAGCTGAAGTATTGCCATAAAGACAAAGATTATTATACATGACATGTGAAGAATCCATTCATGTGGGTAAGAAAAACATAATTGTTCAACAGAAATGGTTAAAAAAAACGTGGCCAGCCGTTTTATAGATGAAGAAATAACAGTGGCTAATAAGATGTGAAAAAAGTGTTTACTTTTCCTAGTAATAAAAAATGTAAACTCAAACTACCTTGAGAAGCAATTTACCGCTTCAAAATAGCAAGGCTTAACAAATGATAATTTAGTGTTGGGCATAGCTTAATGGTGTAGCCATCAAGAAATACTGCTCTTGGGAGAATGAATTTTGTCATGGCATTTTGGCAATATATGACGAGACCCTTGAAAAGGTGTATACTTTTCCTGATTATGAATATTTTTAATGAGGTCAGGAAATGTTAATCCTATAATGTTAGTAGAAAAACTTTATTTATGTGGATATGAAAAACAAAACTGCATTTATAGCGTGAACCCAGCTCTGTTAAATAACAAGAAAAAAGATGAAGAGTAAAGGGAGGTTAGGTACTTAGACAAAATTAGAAAAGAAAGTGGGAAAAGATATGAAAATGATTATCATTGCTTTCTCCGAGTAGTGGGTTTTCCAGTTGTCTATTGCTGCACAGAAAACTACCGCAAAGCTTAGTGGCTAGATTATAATTTTGTGTGGCAGGAATTCATGCAGGACTCAGCTGGGCCGTTCTTCAGCTCTACATGGGAGGTGGTGAGGTGACTTGGTAGCATTCAGCTGGTAGAGGGGCTGATCTAAAGGGCCCAAGAGGGAGTCAGTCACATGTCTGGGACCTGAAGGCAATAGCTGGAACAATGGGCTCAGTTACAGTGTCTACCCGTGGCCTCTCCAGCATGGTAGTCTCAGAGGTGGAGGCTCAGACATCCCAGAGAAAGTGTTCCAGAGGAACTGGTAGAAGCTGCAAGACTTCTTATTCTTGGAACCTAGCCTCAGAAGTCCTGGAACATCACTTCTACTGACCAGCTGGGAAACAAGAGGAAAAAATTTGACTCCACTTCTCAAGGGCAGGAGAAGCAAATAATTTGTAACCATTTTTAGTCTGCCTCAGTTGGAATGGGTGATTTTTATTTTATGTGTTTCTGCTAAGTCTATAATGCAAATGGATTATTCTTTGTACATTTATAAGAGCTCTTTATATATAAACCTTGAATTACATAGTTTGCATAAAGTACTTAACATGGTGTCTGGATAAATAGAGCCTTGTATAAATGTCCCCTGCCATCAGCATTATCTTTATTCATTTCTCATTAGAATAGAAATGTATTGATGGGTTTATTTGCAAGGGCTCATTCAAAAAGGCATTAAAGAGGCACAGTTTTGCCTGGGTAAGCCAAACAAGATTTCATGAGCAGTTGATAAACTATGTTTTGGAAGGTGAAAGGGAATTTACCAACTAGGAAAGGGCAGGAAAGGCTCTGAAAGTAGTGGAAGCTGCCTATTCAAAGACAGGGAGTTCTGATAACACATGGCATGTTGCAGGATCTGTAAGGGGAGGGTTACATAGAAGATGCACCTTTGTGGAAAAAGGGCTGAAGCTTGGGGAGCAAGGATTAAATTCAAGAGTTACTCCAGAAACAGAATATACAGGTCTTAGTGAATGACGAGCTATAACAATTCCTTGAGAGTTCCAGCAAATAAAATTTATCTGTTCACTAAAGCACTCATGCTATCTGCTCCTGATTCAGTTTCCTTTCTTTTGATTTCAACATGAATTGTATGTGAAAAGGACAGAATTCCGACCAAGTAATAAAATACACATGGAAAAATTTCCTTTTAAACCCAAAAAATAAAGAGTTGGAGTAAATGGCCGGCCATGCTGTATCTCTAGGTTTAAAATAAAGTGTGATTTATTCGGATCCTTTTTCAAAAAGTCAACACAACCAAACATTTGTCCATCATTTCAGAATGGTTGCTTCTGCCTGTCGAGCTTATTAGCTCCATTCTTATTGTCCCAGGGCTCTCACGTTCATGTGCCATATGGCCTCCACATCTGGTGACCAGCCCAAGCTCTTTTGGGGGGAAAAAAACAAAATTTCTTTTGAGGTACTACATAAATACAGTTCTGTAGAATCTGCTACTGCCCATGTCTGTAGATATCTGGGTCCCAAATTAAATGCATAAAGCTGAAATTATATTACTTTTCAAAGATAACAGTAATTAAATAAGATGCAATACAAATTAGGGCTTTAAACTTTTTGGCACCAGTTCTTTTCTTCCAGCATATTACTTGCGTTGATATCCCTTTGATGTTTTGACATATCTCTGAAATCACGATTAAATATGGTAACCAGAACTATTTCTGACTTATTGTACTAGGCAAGCCATTCGGAATCAATATTATAGGGGAAAAAATATGCTATTTGGAATAGCTCTTCTACTTTTAATGAATTTAATTTGTGTTGATGTTCTAAGGCTTTCCCCCCCCCCCAGGCCTGTCATTAAAGTAGTTATCTCAACAAGTTATTAAACCAAATAAAAACTTTAAATAAAAAAGTAAGTTCCAGCTATTATTAGCAAATGTTTATCACTTAATATTTTAAAAATTTATTTTCGACAGATTTCCATTGTCCCATGGATAAAAATGACAATTAAGCTTTTTGGCAACCACTCATTTCTTCAAAGCTTCAAGAAGAAAGTTGGAGTGCATACATGTGCAGTACTGTGTTAGTGACACAATCAGGATTCTGTGTTTCAACACCAAGGTTTTTATTCTCTTCTTAACTCAATGAGTCATTGTTGCTTCTCTCACTGTTTGAGAACATGATTAAAATTTTACCGTTTTTCCTGTGTTAAAGAAACAAAGCAAGGAAAAACATAATCCACATAAGATGGTAGTATAGGAACAGATTTTCAAAGTGTTAACTGATGTTGTGAAAAGCTGTTTTAGTAATAAGCCTACTGGGAAAACAATGTGGTCAGGAAACCCAGAGATACTGAAATTTAACTCTTTCAAAGTAATGTCAGGTACCGGGAACAAAGGAACACAATGAGCAGAATCAGTCCCATGTGTTGTTAAACATAGTTTTGTTTTGTTTTGTTTTGTTTTGTTCCTCTGCTGCCTCTTGTAGCCTTTCATGGTGTGGATGGTGTTCAGGGACTGGAAATGTCACCAGCTGCAGTAGAACTGCTGGCTTTTCCCTTTTCCTCAGCTCCCAATCACCATCTTCCAGCAATATTAATCCTGTCTACCTCCCTCTAATCTGTCTCCTGGCAATGCCATTTTAATCTTAACTTAATTTTTCTTTTCTAGTGCAGAAGTCTTGATTTGAAGTTCATGTGAGTAATAAGAAGTAAGAAAAAAGTAAGCAAGCCATCTATGCAATCCTACTCTAAAAATTGTATTAAAAATCTGGACAATATCCACTAGGTGGGAATACATTTCATAAGTCACCATTGGAGATGGAGTCAGAGATGGAGAGGCATAAACTTTCCAAACTGTGGTAGTATTGTTGAGAATGGACAGCTACTACTAAGGTCTTTTTAATTCCTAAGATTTGGATTGGGTGGGGCTTTAATTTAATTTTACAATTTTTATTATAAGGCAGCATCTTGACAAAACTAAGAATGCATGGGATAATTTTGTCTCCATTGCCAAAGACTCCTGTGAATGGAAGTCAAGAGACCTGCCTTTCAGTCTTTAAAATCCTTTGCTTCACAGCTTCTTCATCGATCAGATGGGAATATTTTCTTCTCTTCTTTTCTTGAGGAAATTCTGTGATGGTCAGTACTACCTTACTCTCAAGTCTCCAAGGAGAGTTGCTTGATCTTTCTAAGGCTCCTTTTTTCATTTGTGTAAAGGGGCTGACTTTGCTGTGGTTCTGGACATTAGAAATAATGTATGCATTGTACTATGCACAGTGCCTACTAGGTTATGGGTACTAAAAAGATACGTTTGGCCATTGTAGTTACTACTGTTACTTTTGCTAATCCTGCTGCTGTTACTAGTACTATGATTACCTTCTTATTTGCCAGTCCTTTATCAATACTAATACTTTCCTATGCTTAAAATAAGCACCATGGTACAGCAGAGATTCAATTCTACCACTTCCAGCATTCAAAATTTTGTTTTGCTTTATTGAAAGGAAAGAGAAGTTAAGCTTTTCAAATATCCCTGCATGTAATTTAAATTAGGCTTTCAAAATTTTTTATTTCAGTAAAGCGTATTTATTTTCTTAGAGCGATTTGCCCCTAGACTCTCAACAGCAGAATCAATCAGAACTGGATGGAGTCTTTGGGGCTCTTTTTGTATGTGAAGGCCTGAAGCTGACCTTTGAATCATCAAAGATACTGAATTATGGTTAGTAAGATGTTATTACTAACTGCTTGATTGTATCTAATGCTATAAAATTGTACATGTGTGTCCATTTATATAGTCTTTGAATAATTCAGTACCACATTTAATATAAGAAATTCTTTGCATTTCTGATAAATGGTTAGAATATATTAACACATAGACACACAGAAAGTACTCAGTTACTTGTGTCAACAAATAATTATTGGCAACTGTACTTAATAATACTGTGTTGCGTATTTGAAAGTTGCTATGGGAATAGAGTTTAAAAGTTTTCATCATAAGAACAAAAAATTTTATAACTATGTATGGTGACAGATGTTAATTAGACTTATTGTAGTGATCATTTTACAGTGCATACAAATATCAAATCAGTATTGTCGTACACCTGAAACTAACATAGTGTATGTCATTTATACTTCAATAAAAAACCCAAATAATTTTTGAGTATCTACTATGTGATTAGTAGTCATATTCCATGTGGTAAGAATAGAGCAGTGAATATTACAAACTCCCTTCCCTCATAGAATTTATATTCAGTTAAGAAGACAGATAGTAAACAAACAAATATATGAAGCATGTCCGGGTAATAGCATGGATGATAATGAACTTAGAAACTGATCAAGTTGTCTGTAGCATCTGTTCCATTGATAGTGTCTTTGCTGTAGTGGCTCCTAACTAATTTGAGTATCACTGTTGGTGATAAGTGCTATGACGAGAATGAAATCTGGGTCATGGGGATAATAAATGGGAGGAGGGTGGGAGCTACTATATACAGTGTGGTCGGAGTTGGACTTTTTTTTTTTAAAGATTTTATTTATTTGAGAGAGAGAGGGAGAACATGAGTGCACATGTGGGGAGGGGCAGCGGGGGAGGGAGAGAATCTTCAAGCAGACTCCTTGAGTGCGGAGCTGGACAGGGGACTGGATCTCACAACCCTGAGATCATGACCTGTGCCGAAACCAAGAGATGGAGGTTTAACCGACTGAGAGGGTTTGGACATTTCTAAAGATGTGACATTTGAGTGGAGACTTGAATGAAGAGAAGGCGTGAACCTTGTGGTCATCTAGGGAGAGAGTGTTCTAGGCAGAGGCAGTGGGAAGGGCCAATGCCCTGAGGCAGGTTGGATGCCAGTGCTGGGGTGTGAGGGTCAGGTCGTAGGGGGATGTGTTCAGAGAGCTGTGGTGGGGAGGGTGGGGGGGCAGAGTTTGAGGCCTTATAAGCCCTGGCAGTAACGCTTATTATTATCATTTGGTATTTTGATCTTAGTATGTCTTACAATAAGGTTAAGCATTGAAAAAAAATATGGTATCTTTATTTGGATGAATGGGAAAATTTTAAGTATGTTTTGAAGCACAATTCCACTGGTATTTTTATATGCTGCATTATTTGGTCACACCTTTTAATTTTTGAATTTTCTTTTTGCATGAACTAGCATGCAGTTTTTGTGTATGAGCTCTTCTTACGAGTTGTGACAAAAGAGATTTTTTACAGGCATGACTGAAAGCAGGTAGACTCAGGAAGAGGTCCTGCTCATTCTGGTTTTAATTTCAGCCTCCTCTTTGTATCAAAAGTCAGGTCCCTAAAGAGAAATGAATTAAGTCAGAGGCTTTTAAAATTTTTTTATTCGAATCCAATGAAGATTTTGGAGTTTTTGTTTTGGCACTGTGCATCTCCAAGAGGAATTTTTCCCCCATACATCTGCAGCAATAAAACATAAAAGGATAGTGATCTTAAGTCCTATACACATTTATGCTAGAGATTGTTATATCTAAAGTCTTCATATGCATTTGGGCTGTCTTTAGGCATTAAACTTTGTAAAAAGGTAGTGCTTTTTACACAAAGACAAATAATTGTTGTGTAATCATCATTACTAGAAAGTATTTATGTGTACCGTATGTGTTTACACACGCTTCATTTATCATTATTACAGAAGTGTTTCAGTATTTTAACAACTGGAATAGCCATACTGATACATACAGGCTGAATATTTTCTTTGGCCCACTGTCTACCTGTACCCAGTTATGGGTAGAATTTTTTTATATCAACTATATTTGCTAACAAGACAGAAAAAGTAGAATATGCTGGTTAAAAAAATTAGTGATGTAGTCATCGCAAATGAGTTAGGGTTCACTTGTGAGGCAGAATTTGAATGGTTCAAGTGGTTTCCTTTTTTTAAAAAACTGACATCATTTCAAGAGAACAAGTGATCCCATGTAGCAGTTGTATAAACATAACTTCTCCAAAACCCCATGTGTAATATGAACCATTCTCCTTGTATCTTAATGAATATTAGTCATTTGTCTATAATTCACCTCCCCTCCCTCACCCCAACACACACTCTCTCTCTCCCTCTCTCATCTCCTTAATGCTTTATTATGCTCTTCTCTGTTAACGTGCAAATAGCTTTATGCTTTCTTTTGATTTGGATACTCTATCGAGCCTGTCCTGGACTGTGTTGTTGGTTTGGGAAGTGAGGTGGGCAAATAACTTGCTGACAGGGGAATTGCTTGCATTGTGGCAACTTGGGTGCATTGACACACCAACGTAAACATTCTTCCCACATTTTGTATTGCCTTGTCTCCTAGAAGTCTTGGTCCTTTTTAAGCTATGATGTGTGGTTGACTTTACCAACTTTGGGGAAGGAAAGGAGTATTTGATTTTGAGGGAGGGTGCATGTCTTCCCAACAGTAAATTCTATGGAGTTCTGGAAACTACTTCCCTGCAGGAGGAACAGAGATGCCGTGCCTGATACTTTAAAATTCAGCCAGAGGAAATTTATCTTGGGAGTACACCACCCATCCAATATTATCATGGAACTGAAGGAGGGAAGGAAAACTGTAGGTGAAGTAGCAATAGAAAGTAGAAAATAGCCTCATTGAGCCTAAAATTCAAACTCCTTAGTTGGTAGTTTTGATTTTTTTTTTTTTAGCATGTAGTTTAAACCAGTGGATCTCAAACTTTTTGGTCATGGGATCCTTTCACATTCTCGAACATAATTATGGACTCTAAGGAGCTTTTGTTTATATAAGTTATATCTGTTGATATTAACCATCTTAGAAATCAAGCCTATGAAATTATAAAAATACTTAATTTGTTAAAAATAATTATAAATTAATTGCATGTTAATATGAATAATACATTTTAAATGAAAAAATTTTTCAAAACAGAAACATTTAGTGAGGAGAGTGGCATTGTTTTACATTTTATGAATCTTTCTAAAATGTCTGGCTTAATAGAAGACAGCTGGACTCTCCTATCTGCTTCTGCATTCAATCTGTTGTCATATCACACATTACATAGCTTCTGGAAAACTTCACTGTATGCTCCTGAGAGAATGAGAGTGAAAAAAGGCAAATGATGTCTCAGTATTATTATGAAAACAATTTTGACCTGTGGATCCCCTGAAAAAGTTCCCTAGGGGTCTCTTGACCACAGTTTGAGAACTGTTGGCCTAAATATGTCTTTCCTGTCACACTCTTGTGTCAACCCCCCATGCAGCCTCTTAGTATCAATACTTCAGCCTGTTCTTCTCCCCACCCCAACCCATTTGTTTTCCTAGCTGCCCACAGTTTAGAGACCAGAATCTAAAGCATTCAATAGAGTCTACCTACTATAGATGAGTATCATAGAAGTGTTCAACTCAAGGTATTAAGAAAATAACAAGGGGGTTAATTGAGAATGAGTGAACCCACTTTCTGAAATTAAAACTGTAGTTGAAGTCTTATCCATGGAACAGGCCCTGATGATGATTGAGAAGGTTAATTGAAAAAGCAGTTCAAAATAGAGTCATAAAAAAGATACATACACATATCAACACTTTTTTCACGTATATAGTATATCCATTTATCCAGTCTTTTGATGTAGTGCCAGTTCTCTTCTTGAGTAAGGATTTGCTGATTGGAGTTTTCCATCTTTTTTGCATAAACCACACTCAAGATGCATCATCTCCTATTTCCAATTTTGTGTTTTTTAAAAAATGGAGTCAGAACTTAAAGTCACTTGCAAAATGATCTAAGGGCAATATGAGCACTGGTCCGTGCTTTCTCTATAGTGTAGTTTCTTAAGGACAGAGACTGTTTTGTCATCTTTTTCCTAGCCTTAATACAGTGCCTGACAATAGTAGATACTGAACGGTTGTTAGTTGAGAACATAGTGAAGGCACACATCCATGAATGAATGAAGTAGTAGAGAAATGTCTGTTCATGCCTTCTGCCCATTTTTTAGTTGGAGTATTTGGGTTTTGGGTGTTGAGTTCTATAAGTTCTTTACATATTTTGGATACTAGCCCTTTATTGAATATGTCATTTGCAAATATCTTTTCCCATTCCATAGGTTGCCTTTTAGTTTTGTTGATTGTTTCCTTGATTGTGCGGAAGCTTTTTATTTTGGTTTAGTCCCAATAATTTATTTTTGCTTTTGTTTCCCTTAGCACACTGTAGTTTAAAACATGAGAAATATTGAGAATTAAAGTGGATTTCTTCTTATAGTTTTAATAAAAAATTTATCAAGAATAAATGTTGGGCTATTGCTTGCTTTCTTCTTGTTTTAGAACTTACAACATGGAGCAAGCACCTTTTCTACACCTTGGAGAACTGTTATACTCTAAGTTTGGATCAACTTCTAGTGTTTTATCCTTTGCACTTTGAATGTCATGACTATGTGGGAGTTCCTACATGCCTTTCTCTGGAACATCTTCACCTCGTCATAACCACTTTCCTCATTTATGTGGCTAAGATCACCCTCACTAAAATCCTCTGGCTGTTAAACTAGAATCTCTCGAATGGCGGTAGTGTCAACATTCTCAATTACATAGTTCTTCTATAATGATGTTGCACTCTGTTTGAATTTCACCCCTAGTATTACCACTTTTTATTCGTTTCATTTTGGGGGGCTGATTTCTGTTTTTCATTTTTGTAAAATGTCCTTTGAGTTCATCACTGGGAAACAAGGAGGCAACATAACTACACACTTTGTTGTTTGTGTGTGAACCGAATGACAAATATGCAGTGGCCAGTCACCGACAGACTTTGTAAGAAGTGATATGATTGGTTACTGATCATGATGCACATCTGTTATTTATGTAGTGATTTGTGGACTGAGGAGCTAACAGTGAAGTTTGTACTCTATACAGTTACTCACAGTTAATATACCAGGGAAACTGAAATTTGAGTTTTGGGGAACAGGTGTTAACAATTAGTGTTAATGCCTAGACAAATATTGTTCAAAGCTGAGCCTTGTAATCTATTATGATTATGTTCACTTTTTGTGTTCTGGAGTTAAGAAATAACTATTTTTTTATTTGTTAAGTTTGGTTTTTACCTCTTACTAATTCTTTCACATCTTTCAATAACTTTATGGGGGGGTTCTGTAATTTTCCATCAGATTAGTCATATCAGAGTCAGGTTTTAAGTGTTTTTTTTTTTTTTTAAACCTTCATTTTCTTTCTTGGTATGCACAGTTCTCATCCTGGGCATCATCATTCTTTGCTGTCCTCATTTTAATTTCATTTGCTTTTTTTCCTGAGATGGAGTCACTTTTTCTTGGATCTCTTCTCTTTATCTCTCTTGGTTTACTTCCTTCATTTGGGGGAGCACATCCTCCAGTATTTTGTCAGGTAAAAAAGATAGTTCAGTGGCAAAGGCATGTTGATGACAGCCTTCACCATGCTTGTCTCCTGAGTCATACTGCTCCAATCTGGGTGGCTTGTCATATATGCCTAGTGCACAGGTGTGATCCTAAGTTCTTTATACCATCAGCAAATTCTCTTTCCTTCTTCTCTTTTTTGAATCTCCTGTTTTTTCTGTACCCCATGCCTTCCTCTCTTTATTTCCCCCATTTTGTGGAGTACATAGTCCAGTAATTTGCTGAGAAAGAGGACATGAGGTATATCTCTTGAGACCTTGGATAGCTGAAAATGCGTGTGTGCTACCTACCCTATTATATTGATTATTTGACTAGATTTAGAATTCCAGCTTAGAAATCATTTTCTTTTTGGAATTTTGAAGGTATTGCTCTATTGTTTTCTTGCTTCTAGTGTTGCTTTTGAGATATCTGATTCTGTTTTGATTCCTAATTCATTGTAACTCTTTATTCCTCTATGGTTATGTACACGATCTTATCTTTATTATCAGTATTCTGAAATTTCACAGTTATGTGGTATCTATTTTGCCTGGTACTCTACTTTGCCTATCCTTCAGCTCTGGGAAATTTTCATGTTTTTTGTTTATATTTTGGTGATTCCATTTCTCCATTTTTTCCATGTTTTCTTTCTGGAATTCCTATCATTTGGATGTTGACCCTCCTTAACTAGTCTTCTCATTTTAAAATATTTTTTCCCTTGTTTTCTATTTCTTGTGTTTGTTTTCTTTTTTGCTCTTCTGGAAGATGGCCTCAACTTTATCTTCCAAGCCTTTTGTTGGGTTTTAAAATTTTTGCTATCATATTTTTAATTTCAAGAGTTCTTTGTGTGTTTATGTATATATGTGTGTCTTCTGTATGCTTCTATTTTTTTAAAAAATAATATTTTGTTCTTATTTTATGGATACATTATATCTCCCTGCATGGTTTTTCCTTGTTGCCTTTTTTTTTAAGTTTTTTTTCCCCTCTATTTTCTATGTTAGAATCTTTCCTCAGATGTTGGGTAATTCCTAGTCATAAGGATTAAGAGTAGATGTCTAAAATGCTGATTGGATATGCTGAACCTAAGGTGGGCTTGTAGATTTGAGGTTTACTATATGTGATCAGATGAATTGTTTGCTGGTGAATCATCAGAATCAGTATTAGGTCTTTTGTCTTGAGCTAGAGGTATTCCCCCAAAGAGCACCCTTCCAATTTCCTGTATAAAATGGAAAAGATCTGGATGAGAGCCTTGTAAAAGAAAGGGTGGTGCCTTAGCCTACTTGGAAGGCTTTAACAGAATGTCACATACTGGGAAGCTTATAAGTAACAAAAATGTGTTTCTCATAATTCTGAAGGCTGGGAAGTTCAAGATCAGGGTGCCAATATTGTTATATTCTGGTGAAGGCTTTCTTCATGGTGCATAGGCAGCACCTTTTGTCTGTGTCTGCACACAGTAGAAAGGGTTAGGGATCTTTCTGGAGCACTAATCCCACATATGAAGGCTTACCCTCATGACTTAAGCATCTCCCAAGAGTCTCACCTCCTAATACCATCATCATTGGAGGTTAGAATGTCAACATATGAGTTTTGGGGGAACACAAACTTTTAGGCCATAGGTGGTGGGTAGTGTCAGCATCCAGCTTTTGGTGTATATTTACTTAATTCCCAAGTTTTTGCCAGTCAATCCCTAGACCACAACTTTCTGTTTTACTCACTCACAGAATAAACCCCTTATCTGCTGCAAAGGTAAGGGAGGAACAGTTGCTAAGTGATGTGGAGTGTTGGTATCTAACTACTCAGTTAGAGTTGGTATTAGGTATCTAACTACTTCTCAAATAATTTCAACCCATTTATTATAACTGTACCCCAGTTTCCTCCCAGTTTCTTTTGCTGCCATTTCCTGGACCTTTTGTGGTTTCTGTGGTGTAAATAGGGTTGTTTCTCTACTTTTCCTCCAGTTAAGATTTGGCTTTCTTAGTTTCTCCTATGTCCCTTAACACTTAAGCATCGACTTTCAAGCTTCCAAAATTTGTTGCTGTTATTTCCTCTCCAGTTTTCTTTGTATTTGTGGGTTTATTTATTAAAAAAGAAAAAAAACAGACTTTTTTTTTCCTGTTTTCTTTTTTGGGTAGTTTTAGTAGGGTTTTGGGAGGTAGCATATATACATGTATATGTTTAATCTGCCATCTTAACTCTAAATTCCTAAATCTTCATTTATAACTCCCCAATCTAAGTAGAGTTGAATATAGACTAAACAATATCTGACTGTATTTTCTTTTTTTAAAATCTGTGTTTCTATTATTTATAAATGATATTATCAACTATATTTTCCAGCAAATACTCAAACTTTACTAAATTTTTTAATTTTTGATTTTGAGAATGGATTTATATGTCTCTGATGAAT
Source organism: Callorhinus ursinus (assembly GCF_003265705.2). NCBI lineage: Eukaryota > Metazoa > Chordata > Mammalia > Carnivora > Otariidae > Callorhinus > Callorhinus ursinus. The sequence goes on along the minus strand of NW_027397066.1, from coordinate 41,658,630 downwards.
ATCAGGGAAAAGTGCACAGAGATGAGTGACTGAAGTGAATTCACTGAGTATGTGTTTGAATGCGTGTGATGACATTAAGTTTATTAGAAGCAACAAATATCATATTATAGGTTAAATTTATGCCCTTATGATAAAATATACTTTTATCTTATATTTATCCCTCACAAGTAAGCATATAGTCAGAATTTGATCTGAACACATTTTGCTGAAACCAGAGAGTCTATTTCATGGATGAAAATTTCTTTCAGTTATTAGCAGAGCACTTATCCTATCTTTTCAAACTTTCTTATCCCAACTTTCCAAACAGGAACCCCCCCCAACAATCTTCTTTCCACATACAGATTATTGCTTTCATCTTAAATAGAGAAAAAAACTCTGCGATTAGTCACAGAGATAGTACTTACATTTTCCTTTCAAATATTATTATATTAGGATTCTGTGGTAATTCTTTTCATTTGTAATCAACTTCAAGAGTTCAAAGTTTTCAAGATTCATGTTCACAACACTTCTTAATGTGGGGTGGTTCAAGCTGCTGGTGTAGGAAGATCCTGAATTCACCTCTTCCCATGGACACACCAAATCTATAGCTACCTATGGAACAGTTCTCTCTGAAAAAGTCCTGAAAACTAGCTGAACATCCGCACCACAACAATGGATAAAAAGGCCACATTGAGATGAGCAACAGAGGTAGAGACATGGTCTTGCCAAAAGTCCCTGGTGTGACAACTCACAATAGGAGGAATCTCACAAATACAGAGCTTTTTCCTGAGAAGCAAGGGGTTTATGCCCCACCTCAAGCATCCCATCCCTTGGGACTCGCACTGACTTTTGCTGGAGAGATGAGCCTGCAAAATGTCTGGCTTTGAAAACCAGCATGCTTTACATCCAGGAGACCCAAAGGACTATAGGGAACATAGAAATTCTCTTCTTAAAGAACTTATGCACACACTCACTCTCCTTGGGACCCAATGCAAAAGCAGCAGTTTGGAAAGCACTTAGACTATGAAGGAGATTAATTTGCTTATCTTAGAGTGTCTGCTGGAGAGCCAGGGGCTACTTGGGACTCTCTCAGGGAACAGAGGCACTGGGGGGTGCCAATTTTGCACAGTCTCGCCACCTTGCTAGCACTGGTAGGTGTGTGCAGTCACAGCACTCTCCAGCTTTCCCACTAAACCTGGGGGTGTGTCCTCTCTATACTGTACTGCCCCCCTGCTGAAAGCCCCCCTGCACTCTCTCACTGCCTTGTTAAGTCAGAGGGCACATCCATCCCTGCACTTTCCTGCTGTCTTGCCAAAGCTGGCAGGTTGTGCAGTCCAAACAGAAGACGCCCTTTTATCTCCTGGCTCTGGTGGCCAGAGGGGCTGTGTTTCTGGCCCCACAAGCCTGAAACATTTGGAGAAACAGTTCTTGGCAGGTCACTGCACAGACAGCAGACTGAAAAATACCCTCAGTCTTCCAGTAAAAAAGCCTATTTACTTGTCCTGGAACTTCAGTGTGAGGAGCATGCTTCAGGTTTACCACACATCTCGAGGCTATGGAGGTACTCTCAGGTAGCATAGGCTGGGGATGCCACCTTTGTGCTCTCCCTTGGCGTTGCTACTGCTCATTGGTACTTCTCCAAAAGGAGCTTATACACTTGTCTGAAGCCCTGATTTTTGCAACTGTTACCCAGGGGACTCCTCCAGATCACCAGGTCTGTAGGCCCATGGGGGTTAGGACTCTGGTCCCAGAGGATTGTACATATTTACATATTTTAAAGCTGTTGGCTGAAGATTTAACTTCCAGTGAGTCCAAAACTAAGTGCTGACTGAGATCCCTTCCTTTGGAACACTGATAGGTCCTGGCACACCCTCAACAATTGGAACCTATCAAGAATGAATCAGGTTATTTAGAGAATCACAAGGTTTAAAAGACATCCAGAGCCAGGGCAAGGTTAAATGATACAGTTCCTCTACACAGGTCCACTCCTACAGGACTGGGAGAGGTAGCTGTTATGTGTAATACACAGAAACAAAGAGTGAGGCAAAATGAGGAAACAGAGGAATATGTTCCAAATGAAAAAAGAAGATAAAACCTCAGGGGGAAAAAAAAAACCTTAATGAAATGGAGATAAGTAATTTACCTGATAAAGAGTTCAAATTGATGGTCATAAAGATGCTCACTGGACTCAGAGGAGAAATGGATGAACATAGTGAGAACTTCAACTAAGAGAAAGAAAATGTTAAAAAGTACCAAACAGAAGTCACAGAGCTGAAGAATAAAATAACTGAAATGAAAAATGCATTAGAAGGGTTCAGTAGCAGACTCAGTGAAGCAGAAGAAAAGATCAGTGATCTGGAAGACATGGCAGTAGAACTCACAGAACAGATTAGCAACAAGAAAAAGAATTTTAAAAAGTGAAGATAGATTAAGAAACCTATGGGACAACATCAAGCAGAATATCATTTGCATTGTAAGGGTCACAGAAGGAGAAGAGAGAGAAAGGAGCAGAAAAATTTTTTGAAGAAACAATGTCTGAAAACTTCCCTAACCTGGGGAAGGAAACAGATATCCAAATCCAGGAAACCCAGACATGTCTAAAAAAGATGAATCCAAAGAGACCCATACCAAGACACATAATTAAAATGTCAAATGTTAAAGAAAAAGAATCTTTTTATTATTATTATTATTATTATTATTATTATTATTATTATTATTATTTTAGAGAGAGAGAGCAAGAAGGGGGGATGAGGCAGAGGGAAAGGGAGAGAGAGAATCTTAAGCATGTTCCACACCCAGCACAGAACCTGATGTGGGGCTTTGATCTCATGACCCTGAAGTCATGACATGAGCCAAAATCAAGAGTTGGACACTTAATTGACTAAGCCACCCAGGCAGCCCCAAGAAAAAGAGAGACTCTTAAAGCAGCAAGAGAAAAACAACTTGTTATGTATAAGGGAACCCCCATAAGACTATCAGTTGATTTTTCAGAGAAACCTTGCAGACCATAAGAGAGTAGCATAATATATTCAAAGTGCTAAAAGGAAGAACCTTCCAATCAAGTATACTCTACCAAACAAAATTATCAATCAGAATTGAGGGAGAGAGAAAGATTTAGCCAGACAAAGGAAAGGTAAAGGGGTTTATCACCATGAAACCAGCCTTACAAGAAATGTCAAAGGGACTTCTTTAAGCTGAACAGAAAAGCACTAACTAGCAATGAGAAAATATATAAAAGTAAAGGTCTCACTAGTAAAGGAAAATGTGGAGCAAAGGTAGTGGATTAATTATTTATAAGGCTAGTATGAAAATTAGTGTAAAAAGAACTATAGCTACAATAATTAGTTAAGGGATACACAAAATATGAAAAATGTGACACCCAAAATATAAAATCTGGGAGGGGGGAGAAATGTAGAGTTTAGGATGCATTCAAACTTAACTTGCTATCAATTAAAAAAAAATATATATATATATATAAATATTAGACTATAAATAGGCTGGAAAAAGATATTCCATGCAAATGGAAACTAGAAGAAAGCTGGAAGAGCTATACTTAATATCAGACAAACTAGACTTTTTTAAAAAAGCTGTAATAAAGGACAAAGATGGACATTACATAATGATCAAGGGCCACTCCAAGAAGAAAGATATAAGATTTGTAATTGTGCACCCAATGTAGAAGCACCTAACTATGTAAACAAATATTAATAAACCTAAAGAGAGAAACTGACAGCAATACAACAATAGTAGGAGACTTTAATTCCCCCAACTTATATCAAAAAATAGATCACCCAGACAGAAAATCAATAAAGAAACATCAGCCTTAATAGAAATATTAGCCCAGATGGACTTAATAAATATACACAGAGTATTCCATTCAAAAAGAATAGAATATGAATTCTTCTCAAGTGCACGTGAACATTCTCCAGGACAGATCATATGTTAGGCCATAAAACAAGTCTCAATAACACTAAGAAGATTGAAATTATGTCAAGGATCCTTACAACCAAAATGGTATGACACTAGAAATGAATTACAAGAAAAAAGCTGGATAATCACAAATGTGTGAAGATTAAACGACATGCTACTAAAAAAACAGTGGGTCAACAAAGAATCAAAAGAGAAATTAAAACTACCTTGAGACAAATGAAAATGAAAATACAGCATACTATGGGAAATACTACAAGTCTATGCGATATGGCAAAAGCAGTTCTAAGAAAGAAGTTCTTAGTGATCCAAGCCTACCCCAACAAACAAGAAAAACCTCAAAACAATATAACTTTACATCTAAAGGAACTAGAAAAAGGAGAACAAATGAAGCCTAAAATTAGTTGAGGGAAGGAAATAATAAGGATCAGGGTGGAAATAGATTAAGTAGAGACTAACAGGACAGTAAAAAAGATGAATGAAACGAGGTGCTGGTTCTTTGAAAAGATAAACAAAACTGACAAACTTTTACTAGACTCAATAAGAAAAAAAGAAAGAAGCCTCAAGTAAATAAAATTGTAAATGAAAGAGTTGATTACAACTCATACCACAGAAATATAAAGGATCTTAAGAGACCATGATGAACAATCATATGCCAAAAACTGGACAACCTAGAAGTAATGGATATATTCCTAGAAACATATAATTTTCCAAGACTAAATCATAAATAGAAAATATGAATAGACAGATTACAAGTAAGGAGATTGAATCAGTGGTCAAAAACCTCCCAACAACCAAAGTTTAGAACCAGACATCTTCACTGGTGAATTCTACAAAACATTCAAAGATTTAATATCTGTTCTTCTCAAACTCTCCCCAAAAACTGAAGAGAAGGTAACTCTTCCAAATTCAATTTATGAAGCCAGCATTACCCTGACACCAAAAGCAGACAAGGATGCCACAAAAAAAAAAATGAAAATTAAGGGCCAATATCCCTGGTGAGCATAGATGCAAAAATACTCAACAAAATATTAGCAGACCAACTCAACAATACATTAAAGGTATCATAAACAACAAACAAATGAGATTTATTTCAGTGATGCAAGGATGGCTCAACATTCACAAATTAGTGTGATACAACACATTAACAAAATGAAAGATAAAAATCATATGATCATCTCAATAGATGCAGAAAAAGTATTTGACAAAATTTGACATCCATCTATGATAAAAACTCTAAAGAAATTTGGGTATTGAGGGAATGGGCCTCAACATAATAAGACCCCTATATGACATGCCCACAGCTAACATTATACTCAATGGTGAAGATCTGAAAGCTCTTCCTCTAACATCAGGAACAAGGCAAGGATGCCCACTCTCATAACTTTCATTCAACATCGTATTAGAAGTTCTAGCTAGAGCAGTTAATCAAGAAAAAGAAAGAGGGGCGACTGAGTGGCTCAGTTGGTTAAGCAACTGCCTTCGGCTCAGATTATGATCCTGGAGTCCCAGGATCGAGTCCCGCATCGGGCTCCCTGCTCAGCGGGGAGTCCGCTTCTCCCTCTCCCGCTCTCCCCTCTTATGTACTCTCATTCTCTCTCAAATAAATAAATAAAAATCTTAAAAAAAAAAAAAAGAAAAAGAAAGAAAAAACATTCGAATTGGAAAGGAAGAAGTAAGGCTGCCATTTTTTGCAGATGGAATGATATCATATAGAGAAAACCCTGAAGACTACACCAAAGAAACTGTTAGAACTAATAAATTAATTCACTAATGTTGTAGGATACAAAATCAATAAACAAAAATTGGTTGTGCTCGTATAACTAAAACAAACATCAGACAGAGAAATTAAGAAAACAATCCAATTACAACTGCATCCAAAAGAATAAAATTTAGGAATTTTAAATCCCAGAATTTTTTTTTAAAGATTTTTTATTTGTTTATTCATGAGAGACACACAGAGAGAGAGAGAGAGGCAGAGGGAGAAGCAGGCTCCCAAGGAGCAGGCAGCCCGACACAGGACTCGATCCCAGGACCCTGGGATCATGACCTGAGCTGAAGGCAGACGCTTAACCATCTGAGCCACCCAGGCACCCTAAATCCCAGAATTCTAAATCTAGGAATAAATTTAACCAAGGAGGTGAAAGACCTATATACTGAAAGGTATAAGACATTAGTGGAAGAAATTGAAGAATACACAAATAAATGGAAAGATATTCTGGGCTCATGGATTAGAATAATTAATATTGTTAAAATGCCCTGTCACCCAAAGCAATCTACAGAGTGAATTCAATCCCCAGCAGAATTCCTGTGGCATTTGTCACAGAAAAAGAACAAACAATCCTAAAATTTGTATGGAACCACAAAAGACTTCGAATAGCTAAAGCAATTTTGAGAAAGAAGAACAAAACTGGAAGCAGTAAACTTCCTAACTTCAAACTATAATATAAAGCTATAGTAGTCAAAACAGTATGTTATTGGCATAAAACCACATAATTAATAGGCCCAGAAATAAATGCACACAAATATGGTCAATTAATTCACTACAAAGAAAGAAGAAAATACAATGGGAAAAGGACAGTCTCTTTGGTAAATGGTGTTGAGAAAAACTGGACAGATACATGCAAAAGAATAAAACTAGACCACTATCTTATACCATACATAAAAATTAACTCAAAATTGGTTAAAGACTTGAATGTAAGACCTGAAACCATAAAACTCTTAGAAGAAAATATAGGTGGTAAGCTTCTTGACATCATCAGTTTGGGGATGAGTTTTTCTTTTTTTATTGGATCTGACTCCAAAAGTAAAGGCAACAAAAGCAAAAATAAACAAGTGGGACTACACCAAAATAAAAAGCTTTTGCCCAGCAAAGGAAACCATCAACAAAACAAAAAGGCAACCTACTGAATAGAAGATATTTGCAAATGATATGTCTGATAAGGGGTTAACATCTAAAATATATAAAGAACTTATACAACTCAACACCAAAAAAAAAAAATCTGATTAAAAAATGTGCAGAGGACCTGATGAGGCATTTTTTCCAAAGAAGACATACAGATGGTCAACCAGTGCATGAAAAGATGCTCCACATCCCTAATCATCAGGAAAATGCAAATCAAAGCCACAATGAGATATCACCGCACACCTGTTAGTATGGCTATTATGAAAAACACTAGAAGTAACAAATGTTGGCGAGACTGTAGAGAAAGGGAAGTCCTTGTGTATTGTTGGTGGGAATGGAAATTGGTGCATCTGCTCTGGAAAACAATATGGAGGTTCCTCAAAAATTAAAAATAGAATTACCATATGATTCAGTAATTCCACTTCTGGGTATTTATTTAGAAAATGAAAACACTATGTTCACTGTAGCATTATTCAGAATAGTGAATAATATATGCAAGCAACCTAAGTGTCCATTGATAGATGAATAGATAAAGAGATGTGGTATATCTACAAGGGGATACTTAACCATAAAAAAAATGAAATCTTGCCATTTGTGACAACATGGATGGATCTTGAGGGTATTATGCTAAGTGAAATAGATACCATATGATTTCACTTACATGTGGAGTCTAAAAAACAAAATAAATGAACAAACAATAAAAGTCATCGGTAATAGGAAATAGATTGGTGTTCACCAGAAAAAAGGGGGTTGAGGGGGCTGGCAAAATGGGTGAAGTTAAGTCAAGAGATACAAACTTCCACTTATAAAATAAATAAGTCATGGGAACGTAATGTACAGCACGGTGACTGTCGTCAATAATACTGTATTGCATATTTGAAAGATGCTAAGAGTAAATCTTAAAAGTTCTTATTATAAGAAAAAATTTTTATAGCTATATATGTATTTGTGTATATATATGTATGTATATGTATATATAAATACTTTCTACATTCTAGAGTGAGTATTTTGTTGAGGGTGAGTGTGGAGTTGGAGAGGTGGAAAGAGGAATAGGAGAAATTGCTAGACAGGAATTAGATGAACCTTTATTACAATGAATCTAGAGTTGACACAGTTTTTTATATTCTGATTTAAAGGTTTTACATACTGAATGGTCACCCACTCATACAAAGAAATATACAACTATAAACTGTATTTCTGATTTTGGCCAACAATCTCAGTTCTATAGACTGAATTGTGTCCCCCTAAAATTTATATGTTAAAGCCCTCAACCCCCCAATGTGATGGTATTTGGAAATGGGGCGTTTGGGAGATGATTAACTTTAGGTGAGATCATGGGGGTGGGACCTCAGGATGGGATTAGAGCCCTTATAAGGAGAGAAAACAGATGTCCTGCTCTCTTTCTGTCTGCCGCATGAGGACACAATGAGAAGGTAGCTGCATGCAAGCCAAGAACAGAGTCCTCACCAAAACTCAACGATGCTGGCACTCTGATCTTGGACTTCCAGCCTTCAGAACTGTGAGAAAATAATTTCCGTTGTTTAAGCAACCTAGTCTCTGGTATTTTATTATGGCAGCCCAGGCTGATAATACACTGGAAAATTCTCTTATTAGTCATATGGGAGATACCTGGCTTTAACTCATCCCTACTCTGGGTATATAGCTGGGGATGTTTTCTAACACCAACCAGTTCTATATTTTTTTCTTTATTTTTTTATTATGTTCAGTTAGCCAGCATATAGTACATCATAAGTGTTTGTATAGTGTTCAACGATTCATTAATTGCTTATAACATCCAGTGCTCATCACAACACGCGCCCTCCTTATTATTACATACACACCAATTGGTTATTCAGTAATTCAGTTCAGTTCTGACACTCTCTACCTGGAGTTGCCAGCAGATACCCCAAGTTATAGTGACTCAGTCCTACAGACTACCCTCATTTCGGATGCCAGTTGCAAGTTTCAGGCCAACCATACTTCTGACCAACTAGCTATAAATCAGAGCTCCCATGACCCCTTTTCAGGTTCAGTAATTTGCTAGAATGGCTTATAGAACTTAGTGTCAGTGAGAAAAACATTGTGTCTTGCTTGACACCAACGCAATAAAGAATTAGAGATTGGCACCCAAAGTGAAAGGAACAAGCTTTATTAAGGACTCTCAAGGTGGGATCCTAGGCAGGCCCAGAGGTAGCAACTGCCCGAGGCTACAGAGGTCCTTTCCTTTTATGTGAGCAGGGTCTTGTCTCATGGACAGGATGGTTTCCAAAGGTGGCTGCTTCTAATCATTTGGGGGACTCCTCCCACAGCTTGGGAGGGGGAGTTTTTGACCCTACAGGGTTGGAATCAGAACCATCATGAGAGCTTACACCATTGGCGGGGGGGGGGGGTACTATAACCACAATGCAAATTCTTTATAATGATTCTAGGGGTACCCTGAGTCAGAGGTGGAAGAGGAGAACTCATACTCTGTAGCTGTGGCTCTTGGTCTGTTAGCCCCAGGGTCTTGGAAGCCACAAAGTCAGGATGTTGTGCCCTCAGGCTTCTAATGTGTAACCTCCTTATCGGAATCCTTGCCTCCAGCTCAGGTCTAGCTAACTGCCTACTCTATCGTTCCCCACTCAAGGACTTGGGACTCTAATCTTTCAGGTCAAGGGATAAAGTTCCAGTTCCACAGGGCGTTCCTTCTACTGCTCATATCTAGCTTCTACCTAACATTAGGAAAACCCTTTTTTACATATACCAATTATTATAAAGGATACAACTCAGGAACAGCCAAGTGGAAGAGCTGATAGGGAAAAGCATGGGAGGTTTGGGAGGACACAGAGCTTCTATGTCCTCTCCAGTGCACCACCCTTACAGCAAGTGGATGTGTTCACCAACCCAGACACCCATCAAATCATCAAACCTTGTTGTTGAAGAATTATTGTAGAGCTTATTCTCCAGCACTCTCCCTTTCCTTTAGGCCTGGGGGTGGGGCAGAAAGTTTCAACCCTCTTCTCCCTTGGTCTTTCTGGTGACCAGCCCCATTCTGAGCCTAAGAGCCCTACCCGAAGTCACCTCATTAATATAAACTCAGGTGTGACCCTGCAACAGGGCTTGTTCTGAATAGCAAAAGTCACTTTTGTCACTCAGAAAATTCCTAGGGTTGTAGGAACTCTGTGCCAGGAACCTGGGACAGACACCAAGTGCAATTCTTTATGACACTTCACATTTCAAAGGTCATACCTTGTTGTTCGTGGGTCAGCTCCTCAGTCATTCATCAGGTATGTTAGGAAGGGAGGCAAAAAAGCAAGTAAACCACTGCGGTATGTCAGGATGCTTTTTGACTATAGGTGACAGAGAAATGGCTTAAATAATAAGGAAAATATACTATTAGGACAAAAATGCTGTACCCTTCTCTGCCACAAATGCCAGCATTTAGAGATAAAATAATGCTTGCCTTTGGAGGAACTGACTGGGTACATCAGCTTTGCTTCAGAAGAACTTGGGCCCCTGCATACTACTTAAAACAACTTTGGCAGTGATATTTTTTGGCTGGTGAGAAACTAATTAGAAGATGGGACCATTTTACATACTCTTGAAATGACCCAGAGTTTCCACAGATGTTTCAGGGAAATGCATACCTGGTGCTCTTCCATTAGCCAGTTACTTTGTTGCAACTGTCACAGGCTCTTTCATACAACAGTTATGAAGAATTATGTCCCAACTGGCATCTCAAATGTACAGTGTTTAGCTCAATTTGAGGGAAATTTGATGGTAATTATAGGCACAGTTTTTGTGTTAAGTCTTGAAAGGAAACTATCACAATGGTTGTGAAGACATTGGCATTGGCAGACCACATTCTCCGAGAAGCTTCCCTAGTAGTCTTGTAATCCTGTATGCGTGTGTGTAGATATACCCACTTATTGACAACATAAAACCAAAAACGCCCCAACTCCAAACAATTTAAACAAAAATGGAGAGGTAGAAAAAGAGTAAGGAATAAGCTATAACATAACTTGGAGTACTGAAATTTAAAATTTATAATATTTTTTTAAATTTATAGCATTTAAACATTGCATGAGTCCTTGCTGGCCTCTTATGATTTCTCAAGTGTTTTGCTTTTTAGGATCTCTTTTTGTTCATTTAAAATATTAGCTTATATTACATAAAGGAATAGTTTTAAAATTGTATTTTTCAGTAGAATTACTAGATTGGAAAAAAATTCTCGTTGGAATCCATAGCATCTCACTCTCTTAAAACAAGCAAACCTGAGTTGCAATTAAAAACAAAGATAAGTATAAGCACTTACTAAGACTGTATGAGGCTTGATTTTTTTCAAGTCAAATAATTAGTTATTGTTTAGTGATGTTAAGGCTTTCAAGTATTAAAGTTTTAATCACTCAGATTTACAGAATTTAGAGAAAGTCATATGGATTATCATTATGCATGGTAAAAAAAAAAATCCTATTATGTATCTATAGGTTTTGTTCTTGAGATCTGGCAAAGAATTTGCTTTTTCTCCTCTGCAAACTCCGAAAGCATTGTAAGTCATTGGAAGCCAAGCATTCAGTACAAACAAGTTTCAGTTTCCATATTTCCTATCAGTCCAGCCAAGAGCCATCCTGGGCGATGGAAGGAAAAAGTTTATTTCTGGAAAATACGAATACATTCTTGTACTTGTAAATATTTTCTTATCCCATATTTTTTATATTAACATCAATTAGCATAGGTCACATTGACTTGTGTTATAAACCAGCTCCACATTTCATTTTAGACCAATATGAAATAATTCATTTTTTTACCATCTCCCAATGTGATATTATATTTACAATAAAGAACATCTGGATATTTGCAATTGGAGAAGTCTTCATGCTTTTGAAATATGACATTCAATAAATAGTTCTCCTTTCACTGTTAAGTAGCAATCAGCACGCCTCAGACATTTGGGTAGGTTTTTTATAAAAAGCATTTGCTTTTTGTATCATTTAAGGCATTTTACTATTATAGTTAGGTGATGCAAAAGCAAGTTGGATTTCAGGGGGAAAAATCTAGAATTTTGTAATAAATTAGGAAATTATGCCAACATGGTTAAACCTTAATAAAGAATAATGATCTTTTTTCCTTCTCTGGTTAGGCCTTGAGTGGTTCAAGCATGAGCATGATGTTACAATACTGCCCCCTACTGTAAGATTTTTGCTTGGCCCTTCCAAAGGAACATCAAGGGAGAAATAGGAGAATCCAACAGGAGGCTGGCACAAGTATATCTTATTACATTTGGCATTTTAAAAAGTGTATTCAGATGAATAGTTCAGGCCCCTTAAATGCAGAAATCTGGAATAATAGTACAATCTATACTTTTGTTTTCTTTTGAGTTAATGTTGCCACTCTGTTCCTTTGAGTTAAACAGAGGAAACTTCCCTCCCCTGACATACTTTGAGATGATGGATCTTATTTGGGTTTTGTGAGTGTGTTTTTGTTTTAATTAGCGCTGGTTTCAAGGAATTTTGCTTCTTTGAAAAAAGCACACAGGGTATCTTTGAGGCTGCATAAAGAATGATGGTTTTGTCTATCTTCAGTGTAGCTTTGGTATTTTTTAATAATAGGAACAAGTCTTGTGGTAAAATATATCAACTCAACAAATCATATCGTGAATTCATCCAGTCTTAGATCTAACTGTCTGTAAACAACTTTGTGTTCTTTTCTGTTGAGCAAAACTACAAATTCATGTGAATAAGACTTCGGCATGAATAAGATTTAGACTGCCTCTTTTTTTTTTAGTTGAAATCTTTTCCCCTTTTTTATGGGTATTGCTTTAACAAAATGATTTTGATGACATTTCTTTTGCCAATGCATATTTTCTGACATTAAAAAACAAATCAAAAACCACTTATCATATGAATCATTGTTAAAGTCAGCAGTAATCCACTGTGTAAAATCTCCCTGTAAAGACACAGAGGCTGGGGGCTTAAACCTGGAGCACATTAAATTAGTTCCAGTCTCTCGCGAATGGGCTTTGCCTGGCTTGCTTAGGCAGGCAAAACGGAAACAGGCAGTTTATAACAAGAAGTCTGCTTTAAAAACCATGGGGTTCATTGGAGAAAGATTTATATCCCCCACTTATATAAACATTACAAATGTGGACTGCAAGTAGGAGGGAAACCTTTATCGAAATCTCTTGAAGAGCTTTCTCATTGTGAGGAAAATGGACAGCTTGCACTGTTGTTTGAAGATACGCCAGCATTTCGACAATCATCTTTTTCACTGCTTTGTCTGATTAAAATGTAGCATTGTGAAGATTAACCAGACCACCTACTTTTAATTTATTTTCATGACGAGACCATGTTGGCATCAAAAGTAGAGCCAACAAACTCTGTGCCAAAGGAGAAGATTGTCATTTCAGGATTAAAAAAAAAAAAGACAATATAATTATCTAAAGTGTTGGGGTAAGGGGAATCTAAATGTCAGTTTATATCATCTCCTGATTTAAAATGATTTTTATATATAAACATGATCCTAGATATCATGTTACCTTTAGGATTATAATAGAACACAGATGAGGTTTGAAATATTTGTTCGAATAAAATGAGAAAGGCTTCAAGGAAAGATTACCATTTGAGATTAGAGCAGCTATTTATTTGATATTTCACATATGGTGATTTTAGGTCCATGAGCTAAATATCTGTTTTCCTCTCATTTGTTTTTAACCTCATTTTTAATATCTTGAAAATTGCCATAGAAATGTACTTTCCTTTGCCCCAAATACACCGAATGCTTACTAAGATTAAATTATCTTTTTTCTTTAGACTTGTTAGTGATAGCTACTATTTGATGGGTCTTAGTCACAATCTAGGTCGTACTGAATCTGTTTTTTATGGGATTTCTTTAGTCTCTCTGAAAGATAGCACATGCATTTTTAGCATTCTTAGCTGGTTCCAAACATAAGGTTATTTCAAATGCATCTTAAAAATCAGGGCTGACTGTGAGAGGTGACATGGTGAAAGCATTTGAAGGACATAACACAAAGCCAGGATGCGCAGGAGTGCGGGGCTTCACATCTCTAGGAGCTCTGCCCAGGAAGGCCAGCAGGGGCTGTTTGCCCACCAGAACTATTAGCTGTGACTGCAATTAAAGATAAAGGCAGTTTTCTGAAAAGGAAGAATAGTCGTTTGACTTCACCAGGTTTGCAGAAATGAAAGATGTGATTAGGTCCAACATAAAATTAGCTGTCTAATAATAATAATAATAACAACAATAAGAAGAATAATGTTAGTGGGTCTGGTTTGTTAAGCTCTTATTATATGCCATGCACCATGCTAAATACTTTACATATATCATTATTTTTCATCTTTGCAACCTGATTTCCTTTTGTTTGTTTTTTGTTTGTTTTTTGCAATGACTTGATTTCTTAAATGAGAAACCCAGGTCACAGAGTCTTGGGTCACATGCTTGGGGAACAAAACTAGTCATTGAAACCAGGCATTCTGACCTAGAGCTATGCTCTTAGCACTTTACCATGAATTTTTCTTGTTTTTAAAGATACCTGGGATTTCCATACTATATCTCTAACTTATAATCTTATTAATGCCAAACCTTGTCCAGTTTAGATACATGGACTTTTTATCAGCAGCTCTCTCTGTACCCATAATACTTAGATCAGTGGCCCTAAGCATGATAACAGACTCTTTGGTGTTGTGAACTGGGGTGGAGGCAAAAGGGATACAGGATAATTTGTGCCCAAGGCTCTCAGATAGTGATGAAAAGAACTCTGGTCAAGGGAGCCTAGTTCTCTGTATGGAAGGATTATTGTAAAGGATGATTCTTTCTAGTCTATCACAGTAGGAAGCCGATAGATAATGTCAAAAAGCAGATTTATAAAAGAAATGGTATAATTATAACTCATTATTAAATTACTTGTTAATGATCCCCAGATAAACTGAAACCAAAAATCAACCCAAAGTGGTTTGTTCTGAGAAGTATGAGCTAGTTTGGGGGGTGGGGCAGGTGGTGAGGTGTACGACTGTTGCGTTTTGTTACAAACCCTTCTGTAGTATTTGAACCATGTTCGTGTTTTACTTTAACAAGAATAAACATGTTTTTAAGACATTAGTGAGAGAAACAAAATAACACTCAAGGTTCTACTTTAAAAAGAGAGAAGAAAAATCTCTTCACGTACCCCATTGTACTTTCCTTTCCCCCTCTAAGCAGAGATCTGAAAAATTCAGTAGAATATGGCATGTAAGTAACTGTTCTTGGTTTTGTTTAGTCTCAAAAGTTCCCTTTGTTGGTAAGGTGAAGGTTTCCAGAGAAGACATTTTTCAAAACTGTTTGGTTAATTAAGCCAGCTTTTTTGATGACTAAATAAACCTGACCAATGACCTGTGGACCATTTGATTAATTTTTGATCCCAAATTACCGAAGTCCATAGATTTAAGTGATGGATGTAGTGCCATGATGCCTCAAGGACTTCTTAGATTATCTTTGCCTTTTCGTTACCGTTACCGGAATGTACTTATGTAGGTCTGTTTCTTTGTAACAGATAATCACAGTAACCTTGACTGTCTAGAATCTTAAAGTTGGTTAACCACTTATGAAATCCTGCTATGCTCTCTTTGGAGGTGGTTGGTAATCCCAGCTCATTACATACCTTTTCAAATCAGCATTTGTCTTAGTTTCCTTTGCAGACTATTTTTGCTCATTTCTTAACATCATCTTTCCTAGATAGACTTTTTTTAAATCATATATATTGTTCCTGAAAACCTTATTTGGCTGAACTTGTTTGACCTTAAACTTATCTTTAGTTCTCAGGAAATTCAGTCATTTCCCAGTTTAGCAACCTGACAAGTTAGATGTTATTTATGCTTGAAGGTTTTTAAAGTAAGGAGATGGTTTTCAGGGTGTGTGTGTGTGTGTGTGTGTGTGTGTGTGTCTGTGTGTATCCTGAGTATGTAGTCTTAGGCTTAATAATTTCTTTTGTTAATCATTAACTGTAAATAGAAAATCAAGCTTTCTCAGTGTGCCATCTTTAAAGATTCCCATACGGTGCTGTTGTCTTATAATATTTTTAAAATGTACTATCCTATCCAAAGATTAACATTTACTATATGGTGACACCTTTTTTCTGTAGAGCACTTTTACATCCTTATCCTGTTTAGTTATCCCAGCAACCCTGTGATGTCGGCAGGGGAGGACTCATCATCCCCATTTCATAGACTGGGAGAGGAGAAGGTGAATGACTTGCAGGCAGTCCCACAGTTAGTGGTAGAACAACAATTCAGTGCTCTGAACTTGACTTCATGTTACACTGCAACAGGATTTAAATCTAGTGCAGGAGCCAAGGGTTTAAGGAAATAAGCAGCAGAATGGAGCTATCAGGGTTCATGCTTGAGAGCTCTAAGGAGTTGTGCTGGGCTATGCAGAGCAGGGCTTTCAAGCTCACCAGGAGCCCGGTAGGTAGGTAATATAAACGAGGTGTAAGACAATGGGGAATTTCAGGGACAGTAGTGATGCTGACAGCAGGTACCCAGAGGAGGCAGTGGCTCTTTAGATCTTCCTTTTGTTCAGCAGTTTAGCCTTAGTATGGCTTAAACTTGCAGATTTTTAAGAGAAAACTTTCTGTATGAATGTTTTATGGGAAATTTCCCAATTTTCAAACACCCTTATTGCTAAACAAAATATTTGACTCTCAGGCCTTTAGCTTAGGACCCCTGACCTAAATGTTACCGTTGCTCTGTTTAGGCATTTAAGGGAGCCAGTGGTGAGGCCACTCCAGGGGCTGAGCTCATCTTTCCTTGCACCAGGGTGATCTTGCCCGGTGAGGAGATCTTGAAAGGGGTGCTCTTGGTACAGAAGGTCACAGGTTGTGGACCTGGAACCTGCTGCATCTAGGAAAGCCCTTTCTAATTGGCATTTTTCGAAGCGTGAGCCTATTGTTTTCTAGATCTTTATTTATTTTTATTGAAAGGCCACATAACAATGGTCATTTTTGATGTATCTAGGAAAAAATAATTCATGAATATTTTCAAATGTGATTTTTCTGCCAGTAAATACTGGTCAACTTTATATTTAATATTGTCCTAGATTCAAAGTAAAGTAAATGCAAACCTTATACTTTTTGGTTATTGGTATAGTTTTTCTGTGATAACATTTATATGTCTATTTTTGCTATGTTGGGGGCCTTTTTATAGCAACTGTGGTTTTAAAAATATTTATAGCAACTGTCCAATTTCAACTCCTGGAAGAGTTCACAGGCGTAACCTGCTACGGTTTATTGGATTGGAAAATATTTGTATTTAATTTAATTTGAATCAGAAGACTTAATAATCCAGTTGTGGTTATATATTGGTTCATATGTCTTCACTCATTTATTTAGTACTGATTACTTCCCTGGCATTGGGGTTTGAACAGAGAACAAAAAAACACAGAAATCTCTGTTCTCCTGGAGTTTATCTTCTAGCATGGAGAGAGAGATGATAAAGAGAATAAAGAAGTTAAACATGTAGTACATTAAAAGGTCAAAAGCTACAGAATAGGAAGTATTAGTGGTGGAGAAGTTTATAACTGTAACTAGAACGTTCAAGAAGGCCTCACCGAGAAGGTTGACATTTGGGCAAAGAATGAAGAGAGAAAAGGGGTAAGCCATGTAGATCATCTGCAGGCAGAGGTTATAGCAAAAGCAAAGGTCCTGAGGTGAGAGATGGCAGCTGTTTTCAAGGAAGAAGGAGGCCTGTCTGGCTGGGGCAAAGCAGGCACGGGAAGGACGTGAGATCAGACAGAGCCTGTAGGGCCTTATAGGCCATGATAAGGACACATCCACAACACACACACACACACACAATCATCTGTCTCCACTAAAATCTCAAAGCTGTTTCCCTTGTTGATTAAATGGAAAAGGCCAGTGATTGGGGATTATTTTCCATTATTAAGGTATTCTGTGCCTGTTGAACATTGGGCTAAAGAGAAGATGAAGAAATTGGTTGGCTATATTAGGAGCAATTCAGATTAATTAAGGGTTGGAATGTGACTTCAGAATCTCTAGTTTCCCATGTAGAATTAGACCCCTCCTGTATGTTTTCATATCATGTTGCTGATACCTTTATTGTATCATTCATTTTATTGGTTATATTGAAAATAAGTCCCTGAAGGATTAGTTAATTTGCATATTCATTTTCCAGCAAATACTTATTGAGTGGTATTACGTGGCAGGCACTGGATTAGGCTATGGGGTAAGAAGTAGTGTGCACTTAAGGGTATAGCCTACATTCTAGTGACAGATTCTTGTACAATGAAGGTTACACAGATGTGCTTGGACGTAGCATAGAATAGTCTCCTCCAGTCTAATTTTTTGGGTGTCCAAAAGCAATTTAGCTAGCGTTATGGACTGAATGTTTATGTCCTCCCTGCCTCCATTCATATGGTGAAGACCTAAAACCCCCAATGTGATAGCACTTGGGGATGGGGCCTCTTGGAGGTGATTAGGCTTGGATGAGATCATGATAGTGATACCCTCTTCATGGGATTATGATAGGAGACCTCACACCATGTGAGGACACAGCAAGAAGCCAGAAAAGTCTGCAAGTCAGGAAGAGGATCCTATTGTAACCTGACCATGCTAGCACCCTGACCCTAGACTTCCAGGCTCCGGAACTGCGAGAAATAAATGTCTGCTGTTGAGGCCAGCCAGCCCATGGTATTTTGTTAAAGCAGCCCCAGCTAAGATAGGTCGACAACCATCCAGCCTTTCACCATATTTATTGTCTCCTTTTGGTTTCACGTGACAGAAATTTAAATCAAATGGTGATGAATGGTTTCAGGCATAGTTGGATCTATCTTTTAAAAATAACTTATCAGGAGGGTGCCTGGGTGGCTCAGTCATTAAGCATCTGCCTTCGGCTCAGGTCGTGATCCCAGCGTCCTGGGATCGAGTCCTGCATCGGGCTCCCTGCCCGGCGGGAAGCCTGCTTCTCCCTCTCCCACTCCCCCTGCTTGTGTTCCTGCTCTTGCTCTCTCTCTCTCTCTGTCAAATAAATAAATAAAATCTTAAAAAAAATAAAAATAACTTATCAGGAGACTGTTTCTGCTCCTTGGTTCTCCTTTCTTTATTAATGTTTAGGTAGATTCGTCCCAAGGGATAGCAAAGATGTTGCCCAGCAGCAATAGGCTTATATTCTCTCGGTATGGAACTAAAGAAGAAAGACTGTGCTTCCTTCCCAGGAACTTAAAGAAAAATTTCAAGGCTGATGATCTTTGCCCCCAAAGAACATGACTTGGGCCGTGTGGCTGCTGAATATTCATTCTATCTAGGTGGATGAGTATATTGCATGACTGACCATTCCTGGGTTACCCTTCAGTTCCTGAAGTTAGCAAATGAGGTCAACCTCCACCCGTATGAGCCAAAATGTGAGCTGTAGTCCCTCAAAGGAAAACTGGGTGTTGCTGACCAGAGAAGGGGATGCTGGGCAGGAAAAAACAAGGGACCGTATCTGGGAGTAGACAATGGATAGCAATTTAAGCAGTTATTTACTTAGCCCCATTTTTTGTTCTTGTTTTTTTTAATAATTTTGTGTTTAATATTTACTAGATGAAATGAAGAAACTTTAGTTGAATCTATTCTTTCGGTTTTAAAGAGTGACAAGTCAATAGGCTGCTTTCAATCCTGTAGTATTATGGCTGTACTGTTAACTCCTGGGGTCTTTGTTCAGCAATAGTTGTAGAATTAATCAGTGTACCATCTAGAAACACAGCGCTGGGCCTGCTCCCTCTTTTCCATGGCAGTCAGAGGGATGGGGCTAAATGTATTTGTATTCAGACTGGTTTCATTATGAGGTTGGACCTTTCTTAGATTTATTATGAAGTTGAAAGCCATTAAACACATACACACCATTTTTGAATCATGAGGACTTTCTCCTCTTGTCGATTACAAACTGGTTGAACAGATTTTTTTCCCCTTAACTGTGACCAAGCATTTGAATTGTCAGCCAAGAGGTCCCTTTAAATTTGCAGAAAGCAATGAGTTATAGCATAGATAAACACACACTGGAAGTGTTTCTAGAATTCTAACCATACAGATCACTAAATCTTCCATAATTAATGTTTGTTTTTGTTTTTTCTTTTTGCTGCTGAGTAAGCATGAGATTAAGGTTTTAGTTTATCCCGTACTGCTTGGTTTTGTTTTGTTTTTGTCCCCCCTAATGCTATTCAACCATTAAGCATATGATGTTCCTTTGAGTTGCTTTGGTATTTAATTGAACTTTCCCACTGAGCTACTTGAACTGCTTGCATACCCACAGAACCTGAGGGCTGATGCTCATTATTGTGCGCCTCTTCTGAGAGCACAGTGTAGCCGACGTTGAGGATATGTTCTAGTGTCGGGGTATCCTGAACAATGGGGCAAGACTGTCTCCTTCTGTTTAATTTTTTCTGTTGGAAAAAATAATTTTTATTATTTTCTTAATTACAAAAATATATTTCTCATAAAAATTAGAGTATGTTGCATCTTCCCAAAGTCACATATAATTTAATTATCTAGAGATTAAACAGTGTTAGCATTTTGTACATTTCCTTTCAGATCTTTTTACTCTATTATTTTTGCTTTTTACTGAAAATGGAATCATGTAATAATGTTCTGTCATTTGTATTTTTCATCTATGGCACTAAATATCTTCCATGAGATCACAGTATTCACAGTGTTGTAAAGGTGTTATAATTTACTAGCCATTCTTATTGTTGAATCACTAGGTTATATCCAGTTTTTTACTCTTATAAACAAGGCTGCAGTTTATGTACTTGTGCATAATCAATGATTATTTCTTTGGTATAATTACTTAGATTTCCTAGGTCAAAAATTTTGTACATTTTAAGGCTTTTGAGGCTTCCTGACAATACCCTCTAGAAATGTCTCAATTCGAACTCCCCGCAAAGCTCCATAAGCATGCCATTGCTCCATACCATCATCAGTATTGCTGATTTAATGTGCAATTTTTTATTTTATTTTAACAAGCATCTTTAATCAATTAAGGCCAATGTTTCTTCATGTTTGCTCATTTCATTGTCTGTGTTCCTATTTTGTGAAATGTTCAATTATACTTTCCAATTTTCTATTGGGGTTTTCATCTTCTTGTCAATTTGTAAAAGTTCTTCATATATTTATGATATCCATCTTTTTTGATCCTGTTATTTGATATTTATTTATTTACTTGTATTTTAAAGTATACAATGACTATTCTTATGCAATCAAGTCTATCTTTTCCTCCCTTGTCTCATTTTTAAACATTTTTGGAAGACATAGTATCAGACATTATCGTAAGAACTCTACAGTCATTATCTCATTTGATCCACCCCACAAATTGTATGAGTCAAGTATTACTATTATCACCCCCATTTTACAGTGAAGAAATTGACTGCACAGTTGGGAATGGATCTGTGCAGTCTGACTCAGAGCTGGCTCCCTTGACCATTTATCTAATTCCTCTCTTGCTTGATTTTGCTCTTGGTGTCATGTTTAAAAATGCCTCTACTTCTCAAGATTATGTAAACATTCGCCTGTATTTTCTTTCAGTATAATTATGGTTTAATATTTATCTGTTATTTAGTTTAAATGTTTTTATCCCATAATCTCTGGATCTCTGTTGTTCTCTCATCTGCAGACCCAGAGAATAATTGCTTGTTGCTTTCTTATTCAGGACTCTCTTTGTTTTTAAATCTGCTAAACTCCCTTCTCCTTTCTTCTGCTGTTAAGGCCAGTGTTAGTTCAACAAACATTTGCTGGGCATGTACCTTGTGCAAGAATCTCTTAGTCAGGGTAAGGATACAAAAATGAATAAGACAAAATCTACCTCTCCAGAGCTTGTGATATAATGGTAAGAAAGAGAAACATACATAAAGAACTCTAAGATAAACTATGATAAGTCTTATAAAAGAGAGACACACAAAATAGTGGGAGGGGGAGAGGTAGAAAATAATTTGAATTGGTGAAGAAGGAAGGAGTAATTAAGGAAGAACTTGTGAGGAAGTGAAATTTAAATCAGACCTTGAAGGATGGGAAAGACTCAGACTATAACACAAGGCTGATCTTAGAACCATCTCATAGGGCTATTGTAAAGATCAAATGAGTTAATATATGTAAAGTGTGTAGAACAGTGTCTAGCAGGCAATTGGAGCTGAATCAGTGTTGAGCATAGTCTTCATGTTCATGACTGGAGCAAAACCTTGGAAAATACTGATCGTAGAATAAGTCCTACCTTCTAGATGTCTATTTATATATCGGAGTATCCCTCTTGATTTTTTTGTGTTAGTATTGCTGGTTTGTATGTTTCATGATTTTCTACCATGCTTTCACAAGGCTATTCATGTTGCATTTGGAGGAGGGCAGGCTGTTTCTAAAGAAAAATAAGTTTAACTTGGAGCTAGTTTTATTGACTTTTATATATCATGCTTTTGTTACAAATTAACCGTACACTTCTGTTTAATTAAGAGTCTGATGGTCTCACTTAAAGACTGTGATCACAATTTGAATATCTTCAAACAGTTGTGTGTGCGTGTGCATGTGCATGTGCATGTGCTTTCTATTACTCTTAGTAACTAAAACAATAGCTTGAAATAATATACTGGAATCATTCAAGTTTAAGTCAGACAGTGAATAGAGTTTTGAAAAACTGTGTTTGATACCTTTGCTTTTGGGTCACTTGGGTGCTTGGGGGACTCTCATGATTGGAAGTCAGCCCTTGTCAGGAAGCAACAGTCACTAGCAGAGGTTAGAAAGCAGGAAGCTCGAGGCTCAGAATGGAATCTTGGGGGCAGCACCGTATAGCAGTCTGAACCCTGGGACCAGGACTATGTCAAATAGATGATGACTGCTAAGCCCATCTCTGTCTTACCTTGAGAACAGAAGCCAGTGCCCCATGGCTTGAGGACAGGCTATAAGCAGAAGTTCAATGCAGATGGACCAAGGGCTAGTTGCAGTTCTTAATGATCTTTAACATTTATGGAGCACTTGAGTGGGACCCAGTGAAAAACCAGACCATCTCCCCTCTCTTCTTTCTATCCATGCTCTCAGAACTATCACTCCCTTCCTCACTGGGACTGTCATGGTACATGTGTGGATTTGGAGAGAGAAACACAGAACTACCACTAGCCCATTATGGTACTTTTATAGCACTAAGAAAAGGCTGTTCTTCCTCAAGACACTCTACTGCTTATGCTGGAAAATTGTCATAATCAATATACAAATCTATGATGTTTATGATTTGAATTGTGTCCCCTTAGGTGTATAGTGTACAACCATGTGGTACTACCCAGGAAGTAAAGCCTGCAGGTTAGGAAAGAAGGGAGGGAAAATGATAAAGGCCATTTTGAAGATACTTTCATCCTTATAGTCTTTTATCTTACCATATAACTTTACCTGCTGTGTCCTCCAGTGGAGGGGCAGTTGACATTCTGGACTTCACAGTTCTTTGTTGTGCACAATTGCCTTGTGTACTGAAGGATATTAAGTGCCCTTGGCCCCCTTTCCACTTCCTACACTAGATACCTGCACTGCTCCTCTGTTATTGTGTCAGCTCAAAACACCCACTCCGTTTCCAGATGCCCCTAGAGAGACAGTTATCATTCAGGTCGAGAACCCCTACTGTGACCTCACAGTACTAATCCTTCACTCTCCAGGATGCCATATATAAAAGCTTACCCTTCATGTCACCTCCTCTGCTCATATTTTCAGTTTTCTGTCTAGACAGAAATGATCCCCTGCTCTGTGCTCCCACATAGCACCTTATGATTGACACCTGTTAGGGCAGATACCACACTACATTGTGGTTGGGTTTGGGGGCCTATCTCTGTCCCTCCTTTAGACTTTGAACTGTATGAGGTTGGGGATAATGTTGTTATCTTGGTATCCGTAGAGTCTAGCACAGTCCCTGCATCTTCTTGGGAAGCTTTTCCTCCCCTTTCCCTACCAGGTCAACTAAAATTTTAAAATCTCAAAAACTTATTTTAATTTGTGAAAGCATTTTGCTTAATGAAGTACCTCTTGAAATCAACCAAATAAAGACATAATGTATTATCATTCAGAGTATTTGGGAATTCCTTCTGTAATATATCTAAAATGTTAGTTTCCTATTCATACCAGGATTTTCAGGTCTGCTGGACTAACGGTGCTAGTGTAAAATATTATTCCAAGTCAAAGGTGCCATCGTTCTCTACCACTTTAATGGAATAAGATCAGATGTTTTGTGATATGGTTTCTGTATAAGTGACTTGTCTTAAACTTAATATTGCAAAGGATTCTCATTTCCGGATAATTTTATCACTGTCCATACTTCCCTTTCTGTTGAAAGTTCCACTGAGTCAGCCCCTGGGGCCTGAAGTAAGTGAAGAATATTTTTCTGTATTATCACTCTGTGGTGTGTGAGAGTCAATTAACTATGGGTAATGTTCATTGGCTTTGGTTTGGGGAGCGCATTTTTATATTTCATTTGATTTGTCTTAAATACTTTTTTTCCTAGCAAGACATGGGTCAAATTCATCACAATAAATCCCTCTATGAAAAGAATGCTTGCTTATCAGGAAAGTTAATTTCTTATAGCTGCTAAAAAGATTGTTTCATGGATGGCCAGGGTGGGTATCTTCAAGTAAGAAAAAAGTTCCCAAGCTTCTGCAAGGACTCATGGTAACAAACAAAGGCTGTTCTTTCTGCTTAGCACTATTGCCATTTGACAAGAAACAAATAATAAGTACACAAGTGAGCCATCGATGACTTGAGTTCTCTGTTGCCAAAGTTTGCTTAGGGGTAACTGCACCAGCCATCTGGAAAGGTCTTTGGACACACGGGGCCAACAACAGTTCAGTTAGTTAAGATAAACCATAGGTTGCTATAGTAAATAGACTTTAAAATACAGTAGACACAAGCAAGATAGAAATTTCATTCATTCTCATGTAAAAATCCCCATCAGTGTTCAAGGGCTAGTAAAGAAGCTTCTTGATGCTGGGGACCCAGGTACCCTCAATTTGGTTGTTTTGCTGTACACACTTTCATTTTGTGGTCTCACATAGCTGCTCCAACTCTTGCAAGCTTTCCTTATTCCACACATCAAAAATAGGGACAGAAAGTGATGAGTACAACATGATCCCTTTAAAATCGTGACCTACCTATCACCCCAGCTCAACATCCCACTTGTCAGACCTTAGTTGCTTGGCCTCACCTAGTTGCAAGGGAGGCTGGGAAATGTAGTCTTTTTTCTGGGTGGCTATGTGCCAGGCTAAAGTGGTGGTCATGTAACCAAATGAAGTGAGGCAATTGAATATTGGGTCACAAGAAACAAGGTCTGCTAAAATGGTTCTTGCTATTAGTTATAGTACTGAAAGTCAGTGAAATGAATTACATCTTTTGATGAAACATTTCTGTGGAGTAGAACCCTTTTCCTAGCTCATTTCATAATCTTTGAAAGGTCTTTTTTACATCAGGTGATGCTGATGGAATTGGCCATGTCATTGTCTTTGCTTAGATCAACTGTTGTGCTTGCTCAGAGTAACTGTTTTGTGTGTCAATGTTGTGTGAATGGGAAACCAGAAGCAGGCAGGCTGCCATACCCTCAGGCCACCTGTGGGTATAGAAATGGAAGCTGGTACACCTTTGTTCTTAAAGGCGTTGTCTTCTCCCTACTAAGTAGTCCTCATCATCCTAATAACCCAAATTTAAGGGAGATGGAAGATTTCACTAGTCCCAAAGTTTGGGCACATTCTTGTAATTCTATTGAATGTTAGTTTTCATTTCTTAAGATTTTATTTTGGTTTGGTTTTCCTCAGTTTACTTTGACTTCCAAAAAGAAAATCTATTTTTTTAAATTTTTTTTCCTGTTATGTTAATTACCATACATTACATCATTAGTTTTTCATGTAGTGTTCCATGATTCATTGTTTGTGCATAACACCCAGTGCTCCACGCAGACTGTGCCCTCTTTAATACCCATCGCCAGGCTAACCGATCCCACCACCCTCCTCCCCTTTAGAACCCTCAGTTTGTTTTTCAGAGTCCATCGTCTCTCATGGTTCGTCTCCCCCTCCGACTTACTCCCCTTCATTCTTCTCCTCCTGCTATCTTCTTTTTTCTTTTTTTTTTTTAACATATGTTGCATTATTTGTTTCACAAGTACAGATCTGTGATTCAACAGTCTT
Source organism: Callorhinus ursinus (assembly GCF_003265705.2). Lineage (NCBI taxonomy): Eukaryota > Metazoa > Chordata > Mammalia > Carnivora > Otariidae > Callorhinus > Callorhinus ursinus. The sequence continues at coordinate 41,632,670 of NW_027397066.1, read as the reverse complement.
ACACAATTCACAGCGCTCACCATAGCACATACCCTCTCCAGTGTCTATCACCCAGCCACCCCATCCCGCCCACCCCCCACCACTCCAGCAACCCTCAGTTTGTTTCTGAGATTAAGAATTCCTCATATCAGTGAGGTCATATGATACATGTCTTTCTCTGATTGACTTATTTCACTCAGCATAACACCCTCCAGTTCCATCCACGTCGTAGCAAATGGCAAGATCTCATTCCTTTTGATGGCTGCATAATATTCCATTGTGTATATATACCACACCTTTTTTATCCATTCATCTGTCAGTGGACATCTTGGCTCTTTCCACAGTTTGGCTATTGTGGACATTGCTGCTATAAACATTGGGGTGCATGTACCCCTTTGGATCCCTACATTTGCATCTTTGTGGTAAATACCCAGTAGTGCAATTGCTGGATCATATGGTAGCTCTATTTTCAACTGTTTGAGGAACCTCCATACTGTTTTCCAGAGTGGTTGCACCAGCTTGCATTCCCACCAACAGTGTAGGAGGGTTCCCCTTTCTCCGCATCCCCACCAACATCTGTCGTTTCCTGACTTGTTAATTTTAGCCATTCTGACGGGTGTGAGGTGGTATCTCATTGAGGTTTTGATTTGGATTTCCCTGATGCCGAGCAATGTTGAGCACTTTTTCATGTGTCTGTTGGACATTTGGATGTCTTCTTTGGAAAAATGTCTGTTCATGTCTTCTGCCCATTTCTTGATTGGATTATTTGTTCTTTGGGTGTTGAGTTTGATAAGTTCTTTATAGATTTTGGATACTAGCCCTTTATCTGAGATGTCATTTGCAAATATTTTCTCCCATTCTATCGGTTGTCTTTTGGTTTTGTGGACTTGTTTCTTTTGCTGTGCAAATCTTTTTATCTTGATGAAATCCCAATAGTTCATTTTTGCCCTTGCTTCCCTTGCCTTTGGCGATGTTTCTAGGAAGAAGTTGCTGTGGATGAGGTCGAAGAGGTTGCTACCTGTGTTCTCCTTTAGGATTTTGATGGACTCCTGTCTCACGTTGAGGTCTTTCAACCATTTGGAGTCTATTTTTGTGTGTGGTATAAGGAAATGGTCCAGTTTCATTCTTCTGCATGTGGCTGTCCAATTTTCCCAACACCATTTCTTGAAGAGACTGTCTTTTCTCCATTGGACATTCTTTCCTGCTTTGTCGAAGATGAGTTGACCATAGAGTTGAGGGTCCATTTCTGGGCTCTCTATTCTGTTCCATTGATCTATGTGTCTGTTTTTGTGCCAGTACCATACTGTCTTGATGATGACAGCTTTGTCATAGAGCTGGAAGTCTGGAATTGTGATGCCGCCAGCTTTGCTTTTCTTTTTCAATATTCCTCTGGCTATTTGGGATCTCTTCTGGTTCCATACAAATTTTAGGATTATTTGTTCCATTTCTTTGAAAAAAGTGGATGGTATTTTGATGGGGATTGCATTGAATGTGTAGATTGCTCTAGGTAGCATTGACATCTTCACACTGTTTGTTCTTCCAATCCATGAGCATGGAACGTTTTTCCATTTCTTTGTGTCTTCTTCAATTTCTTTCATGAGTATTTTATAGTTTTCTGAGTACAGATCCTTTGCCTCTTTGGTTAAATTTATTCCTAGGTATCTTATGGTTTTGGGTGCAATTGTAAATGGGATCGACTCCTTGATTTGTCTCTCTTCTGTCTTGTTGTTGGTGTAGAGGAATGCCACTGATTTCTGTGCATTGATTTTATATCCTGCTACTTTACTGAATTCCTGTATGAGTTCTAGCAGTTTTGGGGTGGAGCCTTTTGGGTTTTCCACATACAGTATCATATCATCTGCAAAGAGTGAGAGTTTGACTTCCTCTTTGCCTATTTTGATGCCTTTGATTTCTTTTTGTGGTCTGATTGCTGTGGCTAGGACTTCTAATACTATGTTGAATACCAGTGGTGAGAGTGGACATCCCTGCCACATTCCTGACCTTAGGGGAAAAGCTCTTAGTTTTTCCCCATTGAGAATGATATTCGCTGTAGGTTTTTCATAGATGGCTTTTATGATAGTGAGGTATGTAACCTCTATCCCTATACCCTGAAGAGTTTTGATCAAGAAAGGATGCTGTACTTTGTCAAATGCTTTTTCTGCATCTATTGAGAGGACCATATGATTCTTGTTCTTTCTTTTGTTAATGTATTGTATCACGTTGATTGATCTGCGGATGTTGAACCAGCCTTGCAGCCCAGGGATAAATCCCACTTGGTCATGGTGAATAATCCTTTTAATGTACTGTTGGATCCTACTGGCTAGTATTTTGGTGAGAATTTTTGCATCCATGTTCATCAAGGATATTGGTCTGTAATTCTCTTTTTTGATGGGGTCTTTGGTTTTGGGATCAAGGTAATGGTGGCCTCGTAAAATGAGTTCGGAAGTTTTCCTTCCATTTCTATTTTTTGGAACAGTTTCAGGAGAATAGGTATTAATTCTTCTTTAAATGTCTGATAGAATTCCCCTGGGAAGCCATCTGGCCCTGGGCTTTTGTTTCTTGGGAGATTTTTGATGACTGCTTCAATTTCCTTAGTGGTTATGGGTCTGTTCAGGTTTTCTATTTCTTCCTGGTTCAAGTTTGGTAGTTGATACATCTCTAGGAATGCACCCATTTCTTCCAGGTTATCTAATTTGCTGGCGTAGAGTTGCTCATAATATGTTCTCATAATTGTTTGTACTTCTTTGGTGTTGGTTGTGATCTCTCCTCTTTCATTCATGATTTTGTTGATTTGGGTCATTTCTCTTTTCTTTTTGATCAGTCTGGCCAGGGGTTTATCAATCTTGTTAATTCTTTCAAAGAACCAGCTCCTAGTTTCGTTGATCTGTTCTACTGTTCTTTTGGTTTCTAGTTCATTGATTTCTGCTCTGATCTTTATGATTTCTCTTCTCCTGCTGGGTTTAGGCTTTATTTGCTGTTCTTTCTCCAGCTCCTTTAGGTGTAGGGTTAGGTTGTGTATTTGAGACCTTTCTTGTTTCTTGAGAAAGGCTTGTATTGCTATATACTTTCCTCTCAGGACTGCCTTTGCTGTATCCCAAAGATTTTGAACAGTTGTGTTTTCATTTTCATTGGTTTCCATGAATTTTTTTAATTCTTCTTTAATTTCTTGGTTGACCCATTCATTCTTTAGTAGGATGCTCTTTAGCCTCCATGTATTTGAGTTCTTTCCGACTTTCCTCTTGTGGTTGAGTTCTAGTTTCAAAGCATTGTGGTCTGAAAATATGCAGGGAATGATCCCAATCTTTTGGTACCAGTTGAGACCTGATTTGTGACCTAGGATGTGATCAATTCTGGAGAATGTTCCATGGGCACTAGAGAAGAATGTGTATTCCGTTGCTTTGGGATGGAATGTTCTGAATATGTCTGTGAAGTCCATTTGGTCCAGTGTGTCATTTAAAGTCTTTATTTCCTTGTTGATCTTTTGCTTAGATGATCTGTCCATTTCAGTCAGGGGGGTGTTAAAGTCCCCCACTATTATTGTATTGTTGTCAATGTGTTTCTTTGCTTTTGTTATTAATTTTCTTATATAATTGGCTGCTCCCATGTTAGGGGCATAGATATTTACAATTGTTAGATCTTCTTGTTGGATAGACCCTTTAAGTAGGATATAGTGTCCTTCCTCATCTCTTATTACAGTCTTTGTTTTAAAATCTAGTTTGTCTGATATAAGGATTGCCACCCCAGCTTTCTTTTGGTGTCCATTAGCATGGTAAATGGTTTTCCACCCCCTCACTTTCAATCTGGGGGTGTCTTTGGGTCTAAAATGAGTCTCTTGCAGACAGCATATTGATGGGCCTTGTTTTTTAATCCAGTCTGATAGCCTCTGTCTTTTGATTGGGGCATTGAGCCCATTTACATTCAGGTTAACTATTGAAAGGTATGAATTTAGTGCCATTGTATTGCCTGTAAGGTGACTGTTACTGTATATTGTCTGTGTTCCTTTCTGATCTATGCTGCTTTTAGGCTCTCTCTTTGCTTAGAGGACCCCTTTCAATATTTCTTGGAGGGCTGGTTTCGTGTTTGCAAATTCCTTTAGTTTTTGTTTGTCTTGGAAGCTTTTTATCTCTCCTTCTATTTTCAATGACATCCTAGCTGGATATAGTATTCTTGGCTGCATATTTTTCTCGTTTAGTGCTCTGAAGATATCATGCCAGTCCTTTCTGGCCTGCCAGGTCTCTGTGGATAGGTCTGTTGCCAATCTAATATTTCTACCACTGTAGGTTACATATCTCTTCTCCCGAGCTGCTTTCAGGATTTTCTCTTTGTCTCTGAGACTCATAAGTTTTACTATTAGATGTCAGGGTGTTGACCTATTTTTATTGATCTTGAGAGGGGTTCTCTGTGCCTCCTGGATTTTGATGCCTGTTTCCTTCCTCACATTAGGGAAGTTCTCTGCTATTATTTGCTCCAATATACCTTCTGCCCCTCTCCTTCTTTCTTCCTCTTCTGGGATCCCAATTATTCTAATGTTGTTTCGTCTTATCGTATTGCTTATCTCTCGAATTCTGCCCTCATGATTCTGTAGTTGTTTCTCTCTCTTTTTCTCAGCCTCTTTATTTTCCATCATTTGGTCTTCTATATCGCTGATTCTCTCTTCTGCCTCATTTATCGTAGAAGTTAGTGCCCCCATTTTTTATTGCACCTCATTAATAGCCTTTTTGATTTCGACTTGGTTAGATTTTAGTTCTTTATTTCTCCAGAAAGTGGTTCTCTAATAACTTCCACGCTTTTTTCAAGCCCAGCTCGTATCTTTAAAGTCATGATTCTGAACTCTAGGTCCGACATCGTACTAATGTCCATATTGAGTAGGTCCCTGGCTGACGGTACTACCTCTTGTTCTTTTTGCTGAGGTGATTTTTTTCATCTTGTCATTTTGTCCAGAGGAGAATAGATGAATGAGAACAAAATGCTAACAGGTTAACAATATCCCCAGAAAATACACTCTAATCAAATCAGAAAAGACCTGAAACCAGGGGGAAAGAAAGGGAAAGAAAGAAAAAAAAAAGAGGAAAAAAAAAGAAAAAGAAAAAGATAAAAAACAAAAACAGAACAATACAAAAAAAAAACCAGAATATGATCAAATATGATCAGGCTATTACATAGATCAGTGCCACACACTAGATTTTGGGCGTATTTTGGTCTGTTAGAAAAAGTGCCTCCTAAAATTTTAAAGGAAGAAAGACTTATATATATACAAAATAAGGGTTGATACAATGAAGGGATGGAAGAGGACTGTAAAGATGAAAAGTATAAAAGATTTTATAAAAGGAATTGATAAGATAAGACGTTGTTTGAAAAAAGAAAGAAGAATATTTAAAAAAAAAGAAAAAAGGAGGGAATGTGATCAGGCAGGAGACTAGAACAAAGCCATACACTAGTGATTTAGGGTATATTTTGATCTGTTAGAAGAAACTGTATCTCAAAATTTTAAAGAGAGAACAAGTTATATATATATGCCAAAAATAAGGGTAACTACTATGAAGGGATAAAATATGACTCTAAAAATGAAAAATAAAAAATGTTTTTTTAAAAAAGGGATTGATAAAATGTTGGTTGAAAAGGGGAAAAAGAAAAATTAAAAAAGAAAACAGTTAAAAACATTAACTTTGAAAAACTAATGAATCATGGTAAAAAAAAGCCATGAATTCTATGTGCAGTATTCCCCTAGCGCTGGAGTTCTCCCGTTCTCCTTGATCGGTAAACTTGGTCTTGGCTTGCTGGCTGTTCGTGCTGATCTTCTGGGGGAGGGGCCTGTTGCCCTGGTTCCCAAATGTCTTTGCCGGAGGCGGAACTGCCCCGCCCTTATGGGTCCGGGCTAAGCAAGCTGCTCGGGTTTGCTCTCAGGAGCTTTTGTTCCCTGCAAGCTCTCGGTACAGCTTTGGAGGACCAGGGTGAAAATGGTGGCCTCCCAATCTCCACCCGGAGGAGCTGAGCACTCGGGGCCCCGCTCCTCAGTGCGCCCCCAGAGAAAAGCAGTCACTCCCGTCTCCCCGGTCTCCGGCCGCACTCCATGCTCACCCGACCTGTGACCGAGAGTTTCTATCTCTGGCACCTGACCCTGTGTGGAGTCTCCAAACCCAGCAGATCCCTGCGGTGTGCTCCCGCGCCGCTCCTCCCCAGGGAGGAAGGGGTGTCTCCCCGGCTCTGCTGCTTGTTGGGTCTTTGCTGGAGGAGCAGTGGCCCGACTGGGCCGCAGATCACGGTTTATGGCAACCCCGAGCTGAGAGCCCGCGCCTTGGCTCCGTCTCTGCAGCCGGCTTCCCCGCTCTGATACCTGGGAGCTCTGCTGCACTCAGGCACCCCCGGTTTTTCTGTGACCCCGAGGGTCCTGAGACCACACTGTCCCGTGAGGGTTTCATCCCCTGCTTAGCCACTGGAGCGACGTCCCTCAGCGGAGCCGACTTCTAAAAGTCCCAATTTTGTGCTCCGCGGCTCTATCACTTGCCAGAAGCAGCCCGCGGAGGCCTCCTCCCCCGCCGTCTATCCTCCCGAATATCGCCTCCGATTCACTTCTCCGAACATCCTACCTTCCAGTAAGTGGTCGCTTCTCTGTTCAGAGAGTTGTTGCTACTCTTATCTTCGATCTCCTGTTGAGTTCGTAGGTGTTCAGAATGGTTTGATCCCCATTCAGCTGAATTCCTGAGACCAGACAAAATCCAGGTCTCCTACTCCTCTGCCATCTTGCTCCGCCCCCCCCAAAAAGAAATTCTTAATCCCCTCTCTCCTCTTAATTCACTCTGTCTCTCCTACAGATTTTTGTGTGGTGTTCACTTTTTCTGGGAAACTTTACTTGATCTCCCAATTCTGGATTGAGTACCCCACATGTCTTCAGCCATAACACCAGGATTGCCATTTACTGTCTTCAGACCAACCCTCTTTATTGTAACTGTCTGCTCCTATGTTATTATCCCCCACTAGATTCTGAGCTATGCAAGGAATGGTTCTTGTTGTTCATTTAGCAGTGTTTCTCTTCTGTCTAGCACACAGTGCCTAGACGCACATTTGTTAAATAAAGGCAAGAATGAATGGACAAAGAAAAGGAAGAAGAAGGAGGAAAAGCTAACAAAAAGGGAAGAAGAAAATAGAAGAGGAGGAAATACATTTGATTTCATTTATGTTGACATGTTTGAAAATAGTTCCTGTCTGATCCACTTGCTGGCAGCCTCCTCACAGAGCAGCCAGACCAGTCATCTAGAAGGCTTTGTCCAGCAGATGCCCACTCGCTTAGCATGGTGGTCATTCCTTTTCCCCTATTCAGGCCCCTCCTCTATGCTTATGGTAGGAAGCAGAGACAATGTAGGCTGTGGTGGGAGTGGCAGGATTTCTGTGTTGGCTCACTGGCTTGCTGGCCAAGGTTTAAGAGTTCCATTTCCTCCCCAAGGCATCTCATCGGTTCATTCCCAGGGAGTTTCAGAAGGCTTAAGGAGTGTTTGGGTAATTCGTGGAGTATTTCAACCATGTAGTATATTCTACCAGTTCACAAATATAAATTTCCTTTGGCTGTTATCTGTATCTTAAAGCATTTCTAATTTAAAAATCATCTAGTGTTCGCAGACTTAACAAAATATATTCTATTTATGCTTTAAGTTGCAGACTTTTAAAAAAAAGATTTTATTTATTTGGGAGAGAGAGAGACAGAGATAGCGAGAGAGAGAGCATGAGTGGGGAGGAGAGGGAGAAGCAGGCTCTATCCCAGGACATGAACTGAGCCGAAGGCAGACGCTTAACTGACTGAGTCACCCATGCGCCCTGCAGACTTTTGAAAGTTTTTTTTGTTGGTTTTTTTTTTTTTTTTGGTGCATTTATTTCTAATTTGACTGTGTTATTTAATTTAATATATGTGCTGTCGAAGCGAGCACTGTGTTATTTAATTTAAATCTAGACATTCAGTGATACATTTTTATTATAGTGCATTCCATTATTACCTTCAATATTGAATTTACTGTGCCTGCTCTGTAAAATAAAAAATATAATTTGAATAGATAAAAATAATTGAAAGTGGGCTATTTTGTGGAGGGTAGAAAGATTTGCAGAATGGGATGGGTGGAAAACCATCGCTATGGTTACAAATTCACAGCCTTGGTGATGAATTCTTAATGAATAATTAAGGAAGCTGGGGGCTTTGTATTGTGGGATTGTAAAGCTGGAATCAGGAACCTTGAAATCCTCTTGTGCGGTGCTCCCAGTTTACTGATGAGAGAGCCCCAGTCACATATTCAGTCACTGAAAGTGGCTGTTGCCTTTCTTGCTTGTTATTTAAAGCTCTCATAGCCTGTAATCATGTGGCCTGATGAAACATTCCATGGGGGCAAGCTTAAAGATGCCAAACGCTTCTAAGTCATTGCTCTTTTTTCACTTTAAATCATTTTTAGGGAAGAAAAGCTCTTTTAAAAAATACACAAACTAATAGTAAGTATAAATCGGATTCATGGTAGTATTTCAGTCAACTTTGGAGTTAATTGCAATCTACAATGAATGCTAAAGAAAATGGAATGATTTCATAAGAACATAGTTATCATGTAACTCATTGAACTACTTGCAGATTAAACCAATTATTTAGTCTCACTTCACGTGCAAATGAAATTTTAAATTTAGTAAGATTTGGGGGGGTTACATTTGAATAGTTTGGAAAATATTACAAATTTGTCTCAAGTGGATTTGCACATCCAATTTCTTCGACCCTAAAAAACCAAGCTAAAATATATCACATCACATGGCTTTGTTTTAAGAAACAAAATTTATTTCTGTATTAATAATATTTGCTTTTTACGTAAGTGGAAAATATATTAACTCTAAAAGAGATTTCAAGTTTATGCTATGTGTTAGTTACCTTATGAGTTCCTGAATTTCAGTTCAAATTCCTGTGCAATTCTCTGGAGATAGCTAAATATGTGCAGCCATTGTTGGGGAAGAAAGTTTGATCTGCAGTCAGCAGAATATGAAACCCTAAAGTCAACTGAAATTGGAGTGGAATAAGGAGCCTTTTTCCAGTCAGCATGGTACAATGGTCTGTCACAAACATGCAGAGCAGTCATCTCTGCTACACAGCATAGGCAGCAACATTTGCATGGATGATATGAATCTTTATTATAAACAAAAACATTCCACACCAGCTAGGCTGAATAAAAGGCATTTCTCTTGACTGAGAACAGGGGTGAGATGTGGGGGTGTAGGGACTCACTGTTTCATATTAGCAGATGTTTTTCACTTTGTGGTGAATTATTGTTGTATTCTCCCACCCCAAAGTTCTAACAAAATGAAGAAAATAAGCCAATTTCAGATCTCATTACTGTGAATCTTGTTTCATTCTTCCTAGTGACTAATCATTTAATTGGAGTAGAGATGGAAAATAGAATTGATTTATTAAACCAGCATTTTCCAAACACTTTAGGATGTGCTTGGCAATGTGATAGGAGCTAAGTGCACAAAGATGATTGGTACTCAGGACTTAGACAATATTTTTTGTTCTACCATATCCAGCTTCTATTTTTGCCATTGAGACATCTGTAGTCACTGTAATATAATTCCTTTCAGTGTGATCCATTTTTCTTTGGCTGCTTTTCAGATGTGTACCTATGTGTACTTTTTAACAATTTCATTACAATGTTACGGTGTCTAATTTTGGATTTCTTTTCATTTGCCCTGCTTGGGATACGTTGTATTTCCTGTGTGGATTTATGTGTTTCTTCAGCTCCGGATAATTCTCATATATTGTCTCTTCTGGTTCAGATCTTCCTTAGCTTAGGCTTGAGTTGTGCCCCAACAAACCCATCATAAATTGAAAATATCACAAATCAAAATGTATTTTCATACACCTAGCTCACCAAACATCATACCATATCTATGTGCTCTAAACACTTTGATTAGCTTATAGTTGGGCAAAACCTTCTAACACAAAGCCCACTTTATAATAAAGTGTTGAATAGCCCACGTAATTTATTGACTATTGTACTAAAAGTAAAAGATAGAACGGTCATGTGGGTATAGAATGGTTGTAAGCATATTGATTGCTTACCCTTGAGATTGTGTGACCGACTGGGAGTTGCAGTGCACAGCCCTTGCCCAGTATCACTAGAAAGTATTCTACCTGATGTCACCAGCCCAGGAAAAGATCAAAATTCAAAGTACAGTTTGTACTGAAGGGACATGAATTTTACACCTTTGTAAAGTCAAAAAAATGATTAGTAAGTTGAGCCATTGTAAGGTGGGGACAGTCTGTATTATTTCTTTTCTATTTTTTTTTCATTGTCAGACTCCACTTAAATATATCTTAGACTTTCTCAATCAGTCTTCTCTTTTCATATGTTTTGTCTTTTCTTTCTTTACCATATTTTTGATAATATCTTCTGATCTATCCTCTGTTTCATTATTTTTATCTTTAGTATTTGAAGTCAGCATTGGAGTTTTTACTTTCAAATATTATGTTTTTCACTTTTAAAAATTCAGTTTTAATCTTTTTTAATTTTAATTTAATTTTTAATTTTTATATTTATTTTTTTAAGAGAGGGATGGGGTGGGGAAGGGCAGAGGGAGAGGAAGAGAGAGAATCCCCAGCATGCTGCATGATGTGGGGCTTGATTTCACAACCCTGAGGTCATGACCTGAGCCAAAATCAAGAGTTGGACGCTTAACCAACTGAGCCACCCACGTGCCCCTTATTCTTTTTTTTTTTCTTTTAAATAAAAGACTTCAGGTTATTTTTGATAGTTTATTAGTGCCACTTTAATTTTTTCATTTTCATCTTTTGTTTTTTGAACATTTTATATATTATCTGTTTATATTCCTTAATTGATAATTCCACTCTTGAAGTCACTGGGATCTGAATCTGCTATGTAGTATGTCTGCTGATTCATCCATTTCTTGCTTCCTTGTATGTTTTGTAGTTTTTGGTTGTGAGCTCCTATCTGGCAGAATAATCTTTTGTAACTCTGCAGGTATAAATGAGGGATATGTTCCTTCAGAGATAATTTGGCTATACTTTTCCCCTAGAGCTGGGAGTCACTAGGAATGCTACCAATCTGTGACTGGTTTAGCCTACTTCAGTGTCCTGAATTAATATAGAAGTTGCAGGTTCAACTCTCCCACCCTGAAGGGTTCCCAAGGCCAAATATTTAGATTCCTACACAGAAGCCAATGGTACCCCCAAGACAACAGCAGCTATCTGTTGGCTTGTTATCCAAAGTCTAGTTTCAGCTAGACTGGTTGATTTGTGTTTTAGTGTTTTGGTCTGTACACGTTTTCTTTACTTTCTTATAAGCCAAGAATGAATTAAAAAGAAAGTTTGTTATCCTTTGTGTGTGATTTTATTGCATGTATGTGTTATTGTAGCAAGAGGGCTTATCATAGGGGTGCCTGGGTGGCTCAGTCAGTTAAGCGTCTACCTTCAGCTCAGATCATGATCCCAGACTCCTGGGATCGAGTACCACAACAGGCTCCCTGCTCAGTGGGGAGCCTGCTTCTCCCTCCCTACCAGTCCCCCTGCTTGTGCTCCCTTTCTCTCTCTCTCTCTCTCTAGTGCTCTCTTTCTCAAATAAACAAATAAAATCTTAAAAAAAGAAAGATGGCTTACCATAGTATTTAGCCTAGTGTTACTCCAGGACACTGTAATACACCTCTAATTTTAGCCCACCAGTAATCTGGGTTGTTAAGAAAATAAAGCAAATTACATAATCCTGAGAAATTTGAATATTGAGGCACTTTCATGTGGTGAAACATTATAAGTTTACAGAGGTTAGTCCCATATGAACTCCTCTTGATTGTGTTGGACAGTATAATCAATGCAAAATCTTGGCCTTTGGCACTGTCTTTGTCCTAGGTTAACAGGTATTTTTACATGATTTTTAAACAAAATAAACACCCAAATCAAGTGTTTTGGTTCACTTACAAGATTATAGATATGGACTAGCTCATGAAGTAGTGTTTAGAAATGGCTGGGAGCAGTTGGCCAGCTGGATATTTTGAGATGAGACTGTTTCAGGGGTGGAATTTTTTGACCTGTTATTTATACTTTGGTCATGTCAGTGTTCCTGCTGAGTATTTGATTGTTTCTCTGTAAGTTAGTTTTGCCTTTCCCATCACTCTTCGAGTTCTGTTGGAGCAGTTACCACTAAATGGTAACCTACATATAAATGAAACATGGGCCTTGAACGTGGAAGTTAAATAGGAAAGTTGTGTACATAAATAATTATAGCACAGTAGGATAAGCTCTAGAGTAGAAGAAGATACAAAGTGTTAGGGGCATCCGTAGGAGGGAGCATCTATGCCTGTGGTGCAAAGGATCTGACCAGTCTGGGAAGACTTCACAGATGAGGACATCTATAAGTTGGGTATTAAAGAATAAGTAGGAATTACCAGGTAGAGAAGAGGGAGGATGACAAATTCCAAGCAAAGGGTTTGTTATTAGATTGAGTAGATTAGAAAGGTTTGTCAGATGAAGAGGAAAAGATGCTTAAAGAGATGAATATAAAACATTCATCTTTTTACAGGGAGTAAAAGCCATTGACTTAGTCTTTTACAACATCATAGCTCTTTTATTCCTCATATTCACCCCCTACTTCCTTTTCCTAAATGTCACTAAATACTTCATTTTTTTATGTGGACCTAGATTATAAAGAATCCACTATGTAGAGATCTTTTCTTTGTGGGCATCTTTGATATTATGGCATTTTCTGTTCCTTAGGATAGGATCTCTGGTCCTTCCAGCATCTTCAAGCCAGATCTTGATTGCTAGCTGCCCTTCTTGTGAATGGGCTCCACCTTGTTTCTTGTGTTCATATACCACTATTTGCAGCAGGAGTGGGGAAAATACTTCGCTTCACCTCAGGTTGCCATAATCCTTTTTTTCCCCCTCCTTTTTAGAAACTTTGCCTTTTTCAAGCTAAAGAATGACTTTATTTTTGTCTCAGTTTATTTTCTTATAACTTCAAAATTTTTCTCTTTCCATTATGTCCTCTAAGCTTTCATACCATTCTGTATACTTTGTCATAGAATAGGCCTATTTCACAAGCTCGAAGGGGAAAAGTATATCAGCCATTACCAATGCAAAATTAGTAGTTTCTTTTCTTCACGTGGCTTAGTTTTCTTCACAGATTTTTTTCTTTTTGCTGCTAAGGCAAAGAAAGGTATTGGCATATTGACTTCCAAGGCCTCATCCTGTTTTACTTGCTATGAAAAGTACATCTGATACACCAGTTCATAGTAGCATTATTCACACTCGTCAAAAGGTGGAAACAACCCAAATGTTTATCAACAGATGAACAGATTTTTAAATGTGGTATACACATGCAATGGAATATTACCCAGCCTCAAAAAAGAAGGGAATTCTGACACATGCTGCAGCATGGGCGAACATTACTCTATGCTAAGTGAAATAAGCCAGACATAAAAGGACATATATTGTATGATTTCACCCAAATGAGGTACATAAAGTAGTCAAATTCATAAAGACAAAGTAGAATTGTGGTTTCTAGGGCTTGGGCTAGGGGAATGGAGAGTTATTGTTTAAAGGGTATAGTTTCAGTTTGGGGAGATGGAGAAGTTCTAGAGATGGATAGTGGTGATGGTTGCACAACAGTGTGAATGTATTTAATGTCTTTGAGCTGTACACTTAAAAATGTTAATTTCATGTCATGGGTGTTTTGTCACAATAAAAAAAAGTACATCCAAGAAAAGGTGACTTGAAGAAAATCATATTGTGTCAGGGGTCATTATTTCAGAGACTTCATTGATTCAGTCATTCATCCATTCAAACATTCCTACCATGTATCACATATGTTTTAGACACTAGGGACACAGCAGTAAACAAAACAGACAGCAATCCTGGCCTCACTGAGGTGAGACAGACGGTAAACGAAGTAAATCAATTTAAGAACATGTAGTGACTATGTAGTGAAAAGTTCTGTGGAGAAATATAAAACTGAGAAGGATAGGGTGAGTTGGGATTAGGTGAGCGCTGTTAAAATTTGTCAGGTTAGTTCTCTCTGAGAAGTGGCATTTAAGACCTGAAACCAGTGTGGGGTCAGCCATATGGATATCTGAGGGGTGAGTGGTCTAGGCAGAAAGAACAATTAGGACAGAGGCCCTGACATGAACTTAGAGTAATAACAGTAGATTTCATTTGCTGGGCACTAGTTTTATATAGTTTACTATTAATCTTTAAAATAATTCTGCAAGTAGGTCTTATTTTCTAGATGTGGCTATTGAAGTTCGTGTAAGTTAATACAGCTTGTACAAGTTCACGTAGCATGTGGCAAAGCAAGAATCTACAACCATGTCTGTCTGACTAAATATCTCTTTCTGCTTTTCCATATAGCCTTCTATGGCAGAAAGGTAACAATATTAATTGGGTATCCCCAATGAATGAGTTGCTCAGCATTTAAAAGCATTCCCTTAGACTATCATGTGGGCTCTTTTAAATTATAGTTTGTGATAAGTAAGGATAATAAAAATCACACAAACAGACTTCCAGTTTCTGTTTTCACAAGTCAGGAACTTGGAAATTGCCACTCTGTCCTAACAAGTAAGAAGCTGAATGGACTGAAAAATCAACTCTTCTTGGATCCACCAGAGAGGAGAGGACAGAGGACACAGGGCAGACTGTGTCCCTAAGATTGGAGAGACAGAGAAACAAATACAGGGAGTCCCAGCTTCTCAGAGCAGAGACTCACAGTAGAAACTGCCACAAGAACCAGTCCAGGTAGGGAAACCTGAACTGTAATTGATGAATTGCTGGAGGCTCAGTGCAAACAACTCTGAAAGTTAAGAACTCCAGAGGGACCCAGTTGGGGGTGGAGAGGGCCACAGAATTGTGAGATTCACCTCCAGGTGAACTTGACTACATTCACACAGCAAATACAGGAGAAAAATCCCCTCAGGCTTCTGAGAAGGAAAAGAACTATTTTGAAATATGCCAGAGCACTCTCTTCTTCTCAACAAGGCCTAACCTCAGGGGAAACTAGTTAACCAGAGCCTAACCTGCTGGGGTATTATCAGAGCCTAACTGACCTGGGGAAGTCAAATACACAGCTCCAGCTGCCTTCAGCCATCCTGTTCCAACTAAGAGTGGTGAAAAAAACCTGAGAAACACTTGTGAAATTTACAGTTCAGAGGCACAGGCTCACTAAAACCCTGAGACCTAATCATAGGATTATAGAATACTCCAAACCCCACACCTCACTACCACACTACTAAAGGTCAATTTATAGCAGTTCTTTGTACCAAGTACTTCATATTGGCTATCAAAAAAATTACAAGGCATGCCAAAAGGTAAAAAAACACAATTTGAAGAGATAGAGCAAGCATCAGAACCAGACATGGCAGGGATGCTGGAATTATCAGATCAGGAATTTAAAACAACTGTGATTAATATGCTAAGGGCTCTAATGGATAAAGTAGATAGCATACAAGAACAGATAGGCAGTGTAAGTAGAGAGACAGAAATTCTAAAATGCTAGAGATAAAAAAATAATGTAACAAAAATAAAGAATTCCTTTGATGGGCTTATTAGTAGACTGGACATGACTGAGGAAAGAATCTCTGAGCTAGAGGATATATCAATAGATCTTTGAAAACTGAAAAATGAAGAGAAAAAAGAATAAAAAAAAACACCAAAAAAACAAGAGAATATCCAAGGACTGTGGGATAACTACAAAAGATAAAACATATGTGCAATTGGAATATCAGAAGAAGAAAAAGAGAAAAGAACAGAAGAAATATTTGAAACAGTCATGACTGAGAATTTCCCCAAATTAATGTCTGACTCCAAGCCACAGATCCGGGAAGCTGAGAGATCACTAAGCCAGGATAAATGTAAAAACAAAACAAAACAAAACAAAAAAACCCTGGGCATATCATTTTCAAATTATAGAAAATTGAAGATAAAGAAAATAAAATCCTGAAAGAAGCCAGAGGAGAAAAAAACACCTTACCTATACAGGAATAAAGATAAGAATTATATATAAGTTTTCCTCAGAAACCACGCAAATAAGAAGTGAGTGGAATGAAATATTTAAAGTGTTGAGAGAAAAAAGTCCATCAACCTAGAATTCTGTACCTCTGTGAAATTTTCCTTCAAAGGTGAAGGAGAAATAAAAATGTTTTCAGACAAACAAAAACTGAGGGAATTTGTTGTCTGTAGACTACCTTGCATGAAATGATAAAAGAAGTTGTTTAGAGAGAAGGAAAATAATATAGGTCAGAAACTCAGTTCCATAAAGAGAAGAAAAGCTTCAAAGAAGGAATAAGTCAAGGTAAAATAAAAACTTTTATATTTTTTATTCTTAATTAAGAAGCAACAGTTTTTTCAAAATAATGGTAGCAATAAATTATGTATGCTTATGCATAATTATGCTTATGTATGCTTATATATAAGTGAGATGAATGATAGCAATGATATAAGTAATGGGAGGGACAAAAAGAAGAATTGGGATTATTTTGTTATTATAAAGTACTCATGCAACCCATGAAGTGGTATAGTGCTACTTGAAAGTAGACTTGTATTAGTTGTAAAATGATATTGCACATTCTAAGGCAACCACTAAAAAAGGTTAAAAAAAAAAGGACAACTGATATGCTAATAAGAGAAAAATTGAATCATGTAAAATGTTGAATTAAAAGCACAAATGACAGAAAAAGATTGGAAGACAAAATAGGAATAAAGAAGAAAGGCATCAAATAGAAAACAGTAATGAACATGGTAAATATTAATCCAACTGTATCAACAATCACTTTGAATGTCAGTGGTCTCAATGCACCAATTAAAAGAGATTGTCAGAGTGAATCAAAAAGCATATGACTCAACTATATGTTGTCTACAATAAGCCCAATTTAAATATGAAGACCCAGATAGATTAAAATAAGTGGGTGGGAAAAACATATCATGCTAACACTAATCAAAAGAAAGTAGTGATATCTATATTAATTTCAGACAAAGTAGAATTCAGAGTAAGGGAAGTTATCAAGTATAAAGGTGACTACATCATGATAAAGGGGTCAGTTCTCCAAGAAAACATAACAATTCTTAATGTGTGTATGCTAACAACAGAGCATTAAATTACATAAGGCAAAACTGATAGAACTAGAAGGAGAAATATATGAATCCACTATCATAGTTGGAGACTTCAACACCCTTCTCTCAGAAATGGACAGATCCAGCTGGCAGGAAATCAGTATATGTATAGCTGAACTCTACAATACCATCAATCAACAGGATATAATTGTCATCTGTAGACTACTTTATCCAACAGCAGCAAAAAACACATTTTTCCCTAGCTACATGGAAAATTCACACATGTAAGTGTTAGACCACAATCTGGGCCATAAATGTATCTTAATAAATTTAAAAGGACAGAAATCATATAATGTCTGCTTTCAAACCACAGTGGAATGAAACTAGAAATCAATAACAGAAATATAAGTGGAAAATCCCCTAACACACTTCTAAATAACACATGGGTTAAAGAAGAAATCTCAAGAGAAATTTAAAAATAAAGCACAACTTATTAAAATGTGTGAGATGCAGCAAAAACAGGGATTAGAAGGAATTTACAGCATTGAAGGCATATACTAGAAAAGAAGAAAGATCCAAGATCAACAATCTAAGTTTCCATTTTAGGAAACTAGAAAAGGAAGTGCAAATTAAATCCAAAGTAAGCAGAAGAAACAAAATAATACTGAGAGCAAAAACCAATGAAATTGAAAATAGGAAAGCAATAGAGAAAAATCAATGAAACCAAAGCTGATTCTTTGAAAAGGTCAATAAAAGTGATAAGGCTATAGCCAGGCTAAGAAAAAGACATAGGACACAGATTATTCATATCAGAAATGAAAGGGGAGACATCACTACAGATTCCGTGGAAATTAAAAGGATAATAAAGGAATACTGTGAACAACTCAATGCCTACAAATTTGATAACCTAGGTTGAAATGGACCAATTCCTTGAAAGATACAATCTGCCAAAATTCACACAATAAAAAATAAATGATCTGAATAGGCCTATACCTGTTAAAGAAATTGAATCAATAATTAATAACTTTCCAAAACAGAAAGCACCATGCCTACACGGGTTGACTGGTGAATTCCACCAAACTCTTAAGAAAGAAATTATACCAATTCTCTTCAATTACTTTCAGAGAATAGAAGCAGAAGGAGTACTTTCTAACTCATTCTATGAGACCAGCAATACCCTAATATCAAAACTAGACAAAGATATTACAAGAAAACTACAGAACCATATCTCTTATGAACATAGATGCAAAAATCCTCAACAAAATATTATTAGCAAATCTAATCCAAAAATGTATAAAAAGAGTTACACACCATGACCAAGTGGGATTTATCCTAGATGTGCAAGACTGATTCAACATTTGAAAATCAATTAATGTAATCCATCATATCAACAGATTGAAAAAGCAGAAAAATTATATGACCATATCAATAAATACAGAAAAGCAGTTGATAAAATCTAATACCTATTCATGAAAAAAAAAAAAACCTCCCTGTAAACTAGGAAAAGAGGGGAACTTTCTTAACTTGGTAAAGACTACTCTGACCCCAAATCCTATAACTAACATCATACTTAATGATGAGAAACTCGAGGCTTTCCCACTAAGATCAGGTGCAAGGCAAGGATGTCTGCTCACTATTCCTTTTCAACATTGTACCAAAAGTCCTTGCTAATGCAGTAAGGCAAGTAAAGAGAACTAAAGGTATACAGATTGAGAAGGAAGACATAAAACTGTCATTGTTTGCAGATGACGTGATTGTCTATGTAGAAAATCAGAAATAATTGACTACAACACTCCTGGAACTAATAAGCAATCATAGCAAGATTGCAGAATGCAAAGCTAGTATACAAAGGTCAGTTGATTTCCTATATAGTAAAATTGAACAATTGGAGTTTGAAATTAAAAACATAATACTACTTATATTAACACCCCCCAAAATGAAATACTTAGGTATAAATCCAATAAAATATATATAAGATCTGAGGCACCTGGGTGGCTCAGTTGTTAAGCGTCTGCCTTCAGCTCAGGTCATGATCCCAGGGTCCTGGGATCGAGCCCCACATCGGGCTCCCTGCTCAGTAGCCTGCTTCTCCCTCTCCCACTCCCCCTGCTTGTGTTCCCTCTCTCACTGTCTCTCTCTCTGTCAAATAAATAAATAAAATCTTTATATATTTAAGATCTATATGAGGAAAACTATAAAACTCTGTTGAATTAAATCAAGGAAGAACTAAATAAATAAGGATAAGAACTAAATAATGGATAAAAAGACTCAATACTGTTAAGATGTCAGCTTTTCCCAAATTGATCCGTAGATTCAGTGCAATTCTAATCAAAATCTCAGGAAGTTATTTTATGGATATCAACAAGCGATTCTAAAGTGTGTATGAAAAGACAAAAGACCCAGAATAGCCAACAATATTGAAGAAGAATAAAGTTGGAAGACTGATGCTACCTGACTGCAAGTCTTACTATAAAGCTACAATAATTAAGATGGTGGTATTGGTGAAATATAGATTAATGGAACAGAAGAGAGAGCCCAGAAAAAGACCCCCATAAATATAGTCTACTGATCTTTGACAAAGGAACAATGGCAACACAGTAGAGCAAAGATAGTCTTTTCAATGAATGGTGCTGGAACAACTGGACATTCACATACCAAAAAAAAAAAAAAAAGTCTAGATACACACCTTACACCCTTTACAAAAATTAATACGAATTGGATTATAGATGTAAATGTAAATTGCAAAACTATGCAACTTCTAGAAGATGAAATAGGAGAAAACCTAGATGACCTTGGGATGGTGATGACATTTTAAATACAACATCAAAAACACAATCCATGAAAGAAATAATTGATAAATTATACTTAATTAAAATTAAGAAATTCTCTGTGAAGGACAGTATCCAAAGAATTAAAAGTCAAGCCACAGACTGGGAGAAAATATTTGCAAAAGACACATCTGATAAAGGATTATTATCCAAAATACATAAAGAACTCTTAAAACCCAACAATATGAAAGTGGGCCAAAGACACCTCACCAAATAAGATATACAGATGGCATATAAACATATGAGAAGATGCTGTACACCAAATGTCATCAGGGATGTTAAAGGATATTAAAACGATGAAATAGCACTACACACCTGTTAGAATGGCCAAAATCTGGAGCAATGACAACACCAAATGCTGGTGAAGATGTGTGGCAGCAGGAACTCTTATACATTGTTGGTGGTAATGGAAAATGATACCACCATTTTGAAAGACAGTTTAGCAGTTTCTTAGAAAACTAGCCCTATTCTTGCCATGAAATCCAGAAATCATGTTCCTTGGTATTTACCCAAAGAAGGTGAAAACACGTCCACACAAAAACCTGCACATGGATGTTCATAGTAGTTTTATTCACAATTGCCAAAACTTGGAAGCAATCAAGTTCTTCAGTAGGTGAATGGATAAATGAACTGTGGTACATCCAGACAATGGAATATTATTCAATGCTAAAAAGAGCCATCAAGCCATGAAAAAACATGGAAGAATCTTAAATGCATATATCTATGTGAAAGAAGCCAGTCTGAAATTTATATGACAATCTTAAATGCGTGTATCTATGTTAAAGAAGCCAGTCTGTCCATTTGTATGACATTGGAGAAAAGAAAAAGTATGGAGATAATAAAAAAAGATCACTGGCTGTAGGGAGTTGGGGGGAGAGATGAATAGGTGGAGCACAGTGATTTTTAGGACAGTGAAAATACTCGGTATGATATCATAATGATGGATACATGTCATTATGGTTTTATCCAAACCCAAAGAATGTATAACACCAAAAGTGAACCCTAAGGTAAACTATGGGGTTTGGATGATTATGATGTGTCCATGTAGGTTCATTCTTGGTAAAAGAAAGTACCACTCTGATAAGTGATGTTGATAATGGGGGAGGCTATTTGTGTGTGGGGGCAGGGGTATATAGGAAATCTCTGTACCTTCTTCTCAATTTTGTTGTAAACCTAAAACTGTTCTTAAAAAATAATCTTTAAAAAGTCACGTACTGCATGGAGCACTGGGTGTTATACAAAAACAATGAATCATGGATCACTACATCAAAAACAAATGATGTTTCGTATGGTGACTAACATAGTAAAATAAAATAAAATTTAAAAAAAGATTTTAAAAAAGTCACATAAACATATATTTTTAGAGGGGGGAGCAAAGGGAGAGCGAGAGTCTTAAGTAGGCTCTCCGCCCAGCATGGAGCCCCACTCGGGGCTCGATCTCACGACCCTGAGATTATGACCTGAGCTGAAATCAGGAGTCAGACGCTTAACCCACTGAGCCACCCAGATGTCCCAAGCATACTTTATTTTTTATGTTAAAATAGACTCACTGGGCAAGTCTCATTTGTTCTGGGGATAAATTTATATACTAAAATAATTACAATCATTATTATTATTTTAACTATTCATCCTAGACATGGTTGCAATCTCATGCTCACCAGGTTCCAAATCCCTAACTCTACATTAGTCATTATATTCTGTGTCGGTTTCCTATTGCTCCTATAGCAAATTAGCACAAAGTCAGTGGCTTCAAACAAAAATTTATTATCTTACAGTTCTGGAGGTTGAAAATGGGTCTTGAAGAGCCAAAATGAAGGTCTTGGCAGAGCTGTGTTCTTTTTGAAGGTTCCAGGAAAGAAAACATTTCCCTGCCTTTTCCAGCTTTTAGAGGCTGCCTGCATTCCTTGGTTCATGGCCCCTTTCTCCATCTTGAGAGCACATCACTCCAACCTCTCCTCTTCTTGTCATATGTTTTCTCTAACTTTGACCCTTTTGCCTCCCTCTTGTAAGAACCCTTGCGATTACATTGGGCCTACATGAATAATCCAGCATAATCTCCTCATCTCAAGTTCCTTTTGCCATGTAAGATAATGTAGTCATAAGTTCTGGGGATCAGGACCAGGACATCTTTGGGGGTCCATTATCCTGTGGTCTGGATGGTCTTTTCTATTCTGAGTAATATGTGCCATCTCTAAACTTTAGTTTCCTTGCCAACAAAATAAAGATAATAATATCTTACTGTTAGGAATTAATATGAGATGTGAAAATATGTATTATATCTAATTCATAAGTGTTGAATCCCTGGTGCTGGTTTTGAACTTGGAGTTTGACAAAAGTACGAACTCAGCACTACCCAATGGAAATACAATATGAGCTACAATGTAAGCCACATATATTATTTTAAATTTGTCAACAGCTATGTTAAAAGACAAAAGGAAATGAGTGAAATACTGTTAACAATGTATTTTATTTTACCAAATATATCCATAATAGCCAAAATATTATCATTTCATTAAGCTACAATAAAAATTATCAATGAGTTATGTATAATTTTTGCATTAAGTCTTCAAAATATGGCATATGTTTTGCATGTAGAACAATGTGACATCAGTTCAATGAATTTCCACCATGGAAAGACCCCAAAAAGAGCATTTGGAGCACAGGGATTAAGTGCAAGTGCAAAGCCCCTCCTCCCCCCATACCTCATGGCACAGAGTAATTGACATGCTGAATGGTGATCAGTGTAGGTGGAGAGAACTGAAGGAAGGGAGGGAAGGGTGGTGGTGGGGTAGGAGAGGAAGACTGCTTGATAAAACCAGAGAGGGAGGCTGGTGATCATGTAGGGCTGTGCAGGTCAGTGCAGGGCACGTGGACGTCATTGTGCTCCATAGATCACTGGGACTAAAATTCCATCAGCCTTAACGTAATGATTAGATTCTTCTTTCCATCACTTGCTCAGTGTTTGTTTTTTGTAGATTACATAAGCACAGGCAGAGATTTCACCTTCCTTCAGGACTTTCTATCCCCCAAATTTTACGAGGGTATACTTGTAAGTAACAGCACATACACTCTCAAACAGCTGAGTGATACCAAAACCCTTCGCCTTGCCTAACCCTTCTTTGTGGCGTTTCTAATAAACTTTGTCTTCTTTTCCTAGGAAACAGAGTTTGAGGCAAAATCAACATGATAATTCCTTTAAAGGGGAAGGAGGTGGAATCTGAGAGCAACAAGAGTGAGGGAAAGGGAATATGAGTCAAGGAAGGAAGTAAAGCAAATACAAGGGGACACATTACTGAACTGGCTGTTGCCTCTTAAGAAACCCAGGTGGTTGCTCACTCATGGGACATAACTCTGAAAAGACTTTATGTAACACTGTTGCAACCTGGATTTGTTCCTAGGGGAGAAGCTGGGCTAAGAATTTACCTGTCTTCTTACCAGTCGCCCTGCCTTTCACTGGCCTTAAAGTTTTTTATAAGGGGTGATACTACCCTTACTTTCAGGTGGTGTTCTCAGGGTCCTCTAGGTGAACATGAGAAAAGCCAGAGCCTCCATGAGACTAGTTGGTTGGGTCTAGGCATGTCGTTGGTGTGGCTTCCACTGTGGTAGGTATGATGAAGTCATGTCAGTGTCGTCCCCAGGGAAGTCTGGAAAAGTTGGCAGCGTGGGGATGAGGCAGTCCAGCAGTGGCCTAGACCCTCCATTAAGTATGTGGCCAAGTCGCAGTGGGCAGCTGAATCTTTGAAGGTATATAAATATATCTGGTATACCAGGCCTTTTTCTAAATAGAAGCATAGGTAATAAAATAGTAATAAATGTAATAGAGCAAATATAGACTACTTTATTGTTTATAAAGTGATTATCTCATTTATATTCCATGAAAGTCTGAGGTATGAGCTGAAAATTTGAGGTGAGGTATGTGGTATTATCTTCCTTTTATTCAAGAACTTGAGGCCCAGAAATGTCAAATGCCTCATTACAGTTAATGGGTAAGGTGAGGCTAAAATTACACCCTGTTATCTTGTTCCTTTAAGGAAACGAGATGTTTACTTTCTGAACTATACTACTGTGTTTTCAAAAGAGGAAGACAAAATAGTATCTTTCAGTTAATTTCTGTAAAATGGGATTGGAGGAGCTCCAGAAAGGCTTTCTAGGTCAAATTTCTGCCTACCACTGAACCCCAAATTTAACCATTATAGAGTCATCTCACTTCCTCTTGGATTCTCTCTTCTATTTATTTATTTATTTCATTATTTTTTATTAACGTATAATGTATTATTTGTTTCAGAGGTAAGGGTCTGTGATTCATTAGTCTTACACAATTCACAGCGCTCACCATAGCACACACCCTCCCCAGTGTCCATCACCCAGCCACCCCATCCCTCCCACCCTCTCCATTCCAGCACCCCTCAGTTTGTTTCCTGAGATTAAGAGTCTCTTAAGGAATTCTCTTGGAAGAGTTTGGCCATTCAGTCATTCATTTCGTAGAGGAGGAGTACCTCATTGACGGATGCTGGCAGGAGGCCCGTGAGTTCTAATACTTCGTGGGGGCAAGGGAGGGACGAAGTCAGAGAAAGGAGAGACCACTAAAGTCAAATTTGCTGTCTTCATGATCGTGCCTTTGGGTCCCCACTCTGGCATTAGGCCCTCTTTGGAGTTTGTCCAAACTTCCCCTCCAGAGCAGAGTGTTCCAGAATTGCTTCTGAATAAGATGGTCAGCCTACTGAGATTCTGGCTGGGATGCTTCGAGGAGAGGGGGCTCTGGCCTTGTCCCAGATCCACTGAGCTTGCATGTTTCTGCAGGCAGGTCACGGATGTAAGCATCGCTGCTTTGTAACTGAATAGAATTTCCACGTTGCTGGTCACTGTCATAAGGGAGCTTGAAGCCTTGGACAGCACAGTGCCCTTCTTTTTCTTACTTTCTATCAAGTGATATGAAATATTTTGAAACAGTACTGAAGATAACTGTTCTGGTTTTCACAGACAACTTTTCAGCTGACCCCTTTTACTGGTGCCTTCACCACCTTTCTCTTCCTCCTCCCTATTCGGTATTCTTTGCTTGGCTCTGTGGATCCTGAAAGTCAAATTCTATCACATACTTGGAGGTGCAGTATCACTTTTCTCCATTAAGATAGCTAAAATTTATATTTTCATCTTCTCATATATCCCCTAATTTGCCAAAATGTTACTCCTTTGCTGGAGTCAGCAAAATGACATCATTTCAGTTGTCCGCTAAGAGTTGCGAAACTGTTGCTTAGCCGAATTGAAAAGCAAGCAAGCAAGGAAGAAGGCGGGGTGGGGGGGGGGAAGATGGGTTCTTGGATAATATACACCTTCTATAGAATATTTTGTTACTAGAGGCAGGATTTACTTAGAGCTCAAGCAAAGACTGGACACATTGAGTTGGTGCTGATTGGAAGAGCGTGAATATTTTTATACAAGCTTCAGACAAGCCAAGCGTTGACCTGTTTTTATTATTTTTATTGGCTCTCTTGATGATAGACAAACTGGCCTAACCTGGGGCCAACAGAGCCAGCAGGAAATTTAGGTCACGGATAGTTGCATTTTAAAAACTCCAGTTTTTAGGGGCTGCTCAATCACTGTAATTGATTGATGATAACATGGCAAAGAGAGCTCTTAAATCATTAAAGGTGGCCCGATAAAGACAAATGGCTGGAGATTTTGTTGGATGCACAGTTCCCAACTCCCTGTGGTGTTTTGCTCTGCTTTCTGAAGAAGTAGTTTGTCCCTCGTTTCATGCAACTTATGGCCCAGCTGGCCTGTTTACAGAAAACAGCCTCTTAAACTTGGCAGTTCTGTTTGAAGCACAGTGTAACATCATTTCCCAGGAGATGGGGGGGGGGGGACATTACAAAAAAAGTTTCTATCCCTCCTAAAACATATGTGTGTTTTAAACGGAACAGCTATTGAAAGTTGTTCTTTTTGTCTTCCTCTGAAATCAAGGCCTTAGCCTTTCCTTCTAGGCGAAGTTAAGTGTAACTGAATTAGATGATTTGATAACTCCTCTAAGCTTCCTGTACGTTTCTGCTCTTTCTCTGGATAAATGCTAATCTGTAATAAGAACTCCAAGTAGATAGCTCTGTTCTTCCCAGGACACAGGAAATGTGGCCCAGTGTAATGGCATTTTAAAAAGATTTTATTGCAGTAAAATATAATATAGAAAAGTTCAGCTTGATGAATTTTTACTAACTGAAGACATCTGTGTAATCAGCACCCAGATCAAGAAACAGAATATTACCAGCCACTGTGGAAGCCCCACTTTTGCTGCCCTGCCCCCAGTTACTCCCTTCTTCCAGTGGATAGGGACTTCTAAAAACATAGATTAGTTTTCCCTGGTTTTTGTATTTTACATAAATGGGATCATATAATATGTTCTTTTTCTATGGCCTCTTTCATTCAGCATTGTATTTGTGGGATTCAACCATATTGTTGTTGTTGTTTTAAGATCTTATTTATTTATTTATTTGAGAGAGAGAGAGAGAGAGAGAGAGAGAGAGAGAGTCAGTGGGCAGGAGAAGAAGTGAGAATCTGAAGCAGAACTGGAGGGTATTAATGCTGAGGGAAATAAGTCAGTCAGAGAAAGACATGTATCATATGACCTTACTGATATGAGGAATTCTTAATCTCAGGAAACAAACTGAGGGTTGCTGGAGTGGTGGGGGGTGGGAGGGAGGGGTGGCTGGGTGATAGACATTGGGGAGGGTATGTGCTATGGTAAGCGCTGTGAATGGTGCAAGACTGATGAATCACAGATCTGTACCTCTGAAACAAATAATACATTATATGTTCAAAAAAAAAAGATAGCAGAAGGGGAAGAATGAAGGGGGGGGAATTGGAGGGGGAGACGAACCATGAGAGATGATGGACTCTGAAAAACAAACTGAGGGTTCTAGAGGGGAGGGGGTGGGGGGATGGGTTAGCCCGGTGATGGGTATTAAGGAGGGCACGTCCTGCATGGAGCACTGGGTGTTATAGGCAAACAATGAATCATGGAACACTACATCAAAAACCATATTGTTGTTTTATGGGACTATGGATCATTCTTTATAGTTGCTGTGTAGTATTCCATTGTGTGACGATACCATCATTTTTCTCTAATGGCATTTTTAGTGGGTGAGAACATTTGTAGAATCTGTTTTCACTGCCACTGAGGACTTCACTATTTTTCAGTGCCAAGGAATCATTTGCCCCACAGACATAGAATGCCAGCTACTTTCAGGTGCCCCTGACAGGGATAAATTTGGGGAAACAGATTCATACTTTGAGGTTAGACTCTCTGGGCTACTTTACACTGCTTATTCTTTCTATTAAGCCTGCCTGATACGTTTCTAACTTTCTTGTGTATCACTCATGCCATTATTTTGCTCACTCCAGAATCCTTCCATTCATTCTGGTCCCCTTTCTCACTGTTGAGAGCTTAGACATCCTGCTTTCTGAAATTCTTACATCTCTCCCATTCTCACATTTTCCTCCGAATCCTGCCCTCTCTGTCGTCTCTGTTGAATCACCTCCTTTTCTCTGAACCTCCTTCCAAAAACTTTGAAATAATTCTAGATCCGTCTCTTCTCTCACACTCTGTATCCAGTCCGTCAGCACATTCTGCTGCCTTTAGCTTCAGAATATTTCCAAATTCAGCCAATTCACACTACCTGCAATGTGCCTCCTGCAAACCAAGCCCCCTAGTTTTGCTTGGGTTACTGAGCGAACTGAGTTGGGTTGCTTCCCAACTATATCCCTGCTTCTACCCTTGCCCCTCCATAGTCCATTCTCTTCACCACACCCTGTGTGATAGCCTTTTACAACATATATCTGATTTCCTTTGCCCCAAATCCCTTTCATCTGGGAAGGAAAGCAGAAGTTCTAACATTGGGCCTTGTGGCCCTGAATCATTTGCATTCTTCTCTGCCCATCTTACCACCTTCCCATTTCTCTTGCAAAGGGAACTGAGCCTGTCCATACAACCTCTACATCATTAATCCACCACTCTCTTTCTGCTGCTTCTCATCTGCAGCCCATGCTGCAGTTCCAATCTACTGTCTTTAAATCAACTGCTCCTGGAGACCATTTCTGCCATCTTTGATACCTTCAGCATCTGAATCCTTTTTGGGAATATCTCTTCAGTGCATCCTACCCTTTTCTTCACATAGTTGCAAATACACATAGGAAGCTATGCTGTTTGTGAAGGATACACTGGGCTAACAGCTACACAGAACTGGAGGCCACTTGCCTAGTGGTCTGGCTGCCCTAGGTCCCAGCCAGCTGTCACTAGTGCTTGGAATGGGAAGTAAACATGGCACAGTGACACCCTCAATGGGAAATTCTGCCTTAATATTTGTGGATGGTATAACATATCCCCCTACGAGAGGTGTTTAACCTCGAATGAGGTTCTAGAGCCTGTTGTGTACCTTTTTGGAGGATTCTAAGGAGTTGCAAGTCAGTAGATCACCTGTGAGTCATCTCATCTGCTGGGTTCCCTTGATGATTTGTTCTTAGTCAGAATCCTGGTATTATACTCTGTTGCAAGGGTCTGGATTTCCTTTCCCCATAAACTCTGGATTCCCTCAGACCACGAATCACTGGAGACGAAATGCATAGTAGCCAGATACAGGTTCTGGGGAAAGATAGTCCTGAATTGGATCCTAGTTCCACCACTCACTAGCTGCTGTCCTTTACAAGTAATCTTTCTCATCCTCAATTTCTGCCTCTGAAATAATAATACCTGTGTACAGGGTAATCAGGAAGATTAAATGAGATAATCTATAATTATATCTTTGTAAGTGTTCATTTCTCTTATTCTGGTGTCAGCAGCTTCATTATAGAGGTAAGTATACTTTTGATACTATGTTCAAAAGGATGAATTAGGTACTGGAGATAGCTTTAGGAATAAGACGTGATTTTTGTCACCAAGGATTTTTCAGTCTTAGAAGGGAGGTAGGGGGCGCCTGGGTGGCTCAGTCATTAAGCTTCTGCCTCCGGCTCAGATCATAATCCCAGGGTCCTGGGATCAAGCCCCACGTCAAGTTCCCTGCTTAGCAGGGAGCCTTCTTCTCCCTCTCCCGCTTACCCTGCTTGTGTTCTCTCTCTCTCTCTCTCTCTCTCTCTCTCTCTCTCGCTGTCTCTCTCTGTCAAATAAATAAATAAAATCTTAAAAAAAAAAGAGGGGGAGCTAGACATGAATAATTCAATTCAGGGCAATAGAGCCATGGTAGAGGGAAATAGAGGCTTCTCCAGGATCACAAAGTAGGCACATTTAACACATCTAGGGAAGCTCTGAGGAGATAACGCTTGAGTTGAATCATGAAACCAGGTGGAGAAGAGGGAAAAGAACATTCTAGGCAGAGAGAGATGCACAGAGGCAAATGCAAGGAGTTCGGCAAAGCTGAAATATCACCTATAAGGAAAGGATTCGTGATGGATGAGGCTGAACAGTTATGTGGGCTATGAAGGTCAAAACAAAACAAAACAAAACTGCACATGTCAAATGAAAGGCTTTATTATCTTGAAGGCAGTAGAAACCATAAAGTAATTTTAGATTAAATTTGGGGTTTAAAATGAGATAAATCATGGTGAGAGATAATGATAGTTACAATTTAGGGCATCGAGGAAGGAATAGAGAAGAGCAGATGGAGATATAAAGTCATGAGGACTTGGGGGCTGATTTGATGTGGCAGGGACAAGAGAGAGCCGCAGTAGAGCCCAGGACCCCATCTTGGTCAGATGGAAGAATAGTGGTACCACAAAACAGGGTAGGGTACACAGATGGAAAGCAGATTTGGCAGTAAAAAACTTCATTTCAGTTTTAGATATGTTGAGTTAAATTTGCAGATGAGGGGCATCCGGGTGGTGCAGTCAGTTAACCATCGGACTCTTGGTTTCAGCTCAGGTCATGATCTCAGGGTCGTGAGATTGAGCACTGTGTCAGGTTCCATGCTCAGTGGGGAAAGTCTGCCAAAGACTCTCTCCCCTTTACCTCTGTCCCTCCCACTTGTGCTCCCCTCTTTCTAAAATAAATAAATAAATCTTTAAAAAATCTGCAGATGAGATATATACGTGGAGAAGTCCCATAGACATTGAATCTGTGGGTAGGGAACAAAGGAGAGAAATTTGACTGGAGATACAGGTGTATGAATTATATTAGTTAGTATCCAGATTAAGGTGAGATACCAAACGAATCCACAAATACAGTGACCCAAAGAGGATATTTCTTTTTTTTTTTCTTAAAGATTTTATGTATTTATTTAACAGAGAGAGACACAGCAAGAGAGGGAACACAAGCAGGGGGAGGAGAGGGAGAAGCAGGCTTCCCACAGAGCAGGGAGCCCGATGCAGGACTCGATCCCAGGACCCTGGGATCATGACCTGAGCCGAAGGCAGACGCTTAACAACTGAGCCACCCAGGCGCCCCCAAAGAGAATATTTCACTTTCTATACACACAGCTGTCTAGAAATTGTTGGGTGGTCCTGTCCAGATGCCACTCAAACATGCTCCACTAACCAGCACCATTGGTATCAGCTGAGAACTTGTACGAAGTACAGAACCTTCAGGCCCTGTCCCAAACCTAATGAATCAGCATCTGCATTCAACAGGTAATCCACAGGCACAGTACATTTTGAGAAGCTCTGATTTAAAGAAGCATGTTGCTCTGTTTTCCTCTCAATGTAGTTAAAGCAATCTTGCCACTACTTTCTCTGCATTTTAGCCATAAGAAGGGGAAAAAGAGAGTAGAAAATAATGAGCTTTCTTTTTAGGATATGATAGATATCCTTAAATTGGCAATTTACTGTATTAGAAATTAAAACAAAATTTTATTTCTGATTCCTTTAAAAATAACCAGCCTGTTACATGCTAACATAAATATTTTTGTGAAAAATAACTATACTTCCAAAACAAAAAGGAGTAAGAGGGACATTGGTTTGTATTTTCTCAAATCTCTTTAACATCTCACTGAGTAGAACACAGCTGGATTCTCATATTTTCCTCCTCCTTCAGTATGCTGCCATATGTTGTTTTGGTTGAGGTTTATAAAGAAAATCCAGTCTCATGCAAATACATAGTAGAAAAGGAAGGAATATTTTTGATAGCCTTTTTAGATACTCTTTTTTGATACATACCTAGACTCTACAAGCAGTGATTTCTTAAGGGTAAATTGTAATGTGGAATCTGAAATCATATCAGTGAGCTTTTCGTACTCTTCTACATTAAAATCCACTGGTCTGCCTTGTATTTGGATAGATCTTTTGTCTATTCCTGATTTTCTTACCTCATATATTGGTCATTTCCAAATATTGACGTACTGAGTTATGCAGATCTTCCAAATGTAAAATGTTTGCCAAATACCTGAGTCTTAATAATCATAATTTCCCTGTCATTCTTTCAAGTAACAGTGATTTTACGTGACAGAAATAATTAGTTCCTTTCATAACCCAGGTAATTGCATAGATGTTTTTCCTTGAGATAACCATTGTGCTTTAGCATACAGGAGAAATGCTTTATGCATAGCTCCTACTTTGTTACACATAATATTAAAGAGACACTATTTAAGGGTTGAGGTTTTGTAAGATTAATAATTTGTACTGCTTCATCAATGGCATTCTTAAGTGAAACTGGCTTTTTAAAAATTCCAACTGTGACTACATAGTATAGTGGTAAGGAATACAGTGACCGTTAGCATAGTTTGGAACCATTCTACTCGTTCCATCAAGATACCAGCAATTTTACCCACCATTATTTTTGCACTACTAGTGCAAATGTCAACCCAGTGAAAAAGGCAGAGAATGTCCTAGTATCATGGTAAAAATAGTTTTGACATTTTGAAAAGCTCACTGGGATCTTGGGTCTAGAGACCACATTTTCAAAACCACTGTCTTATATGATTATCCTGAGCTCGATGAATATTAGCTTATATGAGATTGCATGGTTTTGGACTGACTAGTTCTAGAAAAAATTGTTAAGTAGCAAATTTAGATTTGGTGTGTCTCTATGCTTTCCCTTTTTGTGACACCCCTGAAGGCGCTCCCTAGCACCCTAGTGAGACAGATGGACTGCGTACCACCGAGGTACCTATTCATGTTTGCTCTTGTTTGTTTAATTAGTCATTCAGCAAGTATTGAGAGAGCCCAACCTTGTACCAGGTTCTTTGTCTCGGCTCTGGGCCCTGATGCAGAGCTTGTCATGCCCTACCTCACAAAACCACTTGTGTTAATTTCCTATTGCTGTTGTAGCAAATCAAAACAAACCTAGAGGCTTAGAAAACATAGATTTACTATCTTACAACTCTGCAGGTCAGAAGTCCAACACTGGTCTCACCAGACAAAAATTGAGGTGTTGGCAGGGCAGCTGGGTGGCTCAGTCGGTTAAGCGTCTGCCTTCGGCTCAGGTCATGATCTCAGGGTCCTGGGATCAAGACACGCATCAGGTTCCCTGCTTAGTGGGGAGTCTGCTGCTCCCTCTCCCCCTGCCCCTCCCCCTAACTCATGTGCTGGCTCGCTCTCTTTCTCTGTCTCAAGTAAATAAATAAAATCTTTTTAAAAAATCAAGGTGTTGGCAGCACTGCATTCCTTTTTGGAGGCTCTGGGGGAGCATCCATCTCCTCATCTTTTCCAGTCTAGAGGCCCCTGCATTCCTTAGCTTGTGGCCCCCTTCCTCCCCCTTCAAAACTGGCAGCCTTGCGTCTCTCTCTGACCACAGCCAGGAAAGGTTCTCTGCTTTAGGGACTCACGTGAGTAGACTGGGCCCACCCAGATCATGCAGGCTAATCTCCATTGCAAGATCTGTAACCTTAATCACGTTGGCAATGACATATTCTGGGGTTAGAGTGTGGCCTTTTTCAGGGGTCATAACTCTACCTACCACACACTCTTAGTAAGTGGGTGTTAAATATTTGCTGAGGAAATGAAGGAAGGATCTTAGCCCATTGGTCATTTCTCGGAGCTGTGCTCCTCCCTGAGATGGCAGTTGATTGGGTAAGACTCAGTTGAGGTACCATCCTTCCCGGGCTGTCTCCAAAGTGGATGAAAACTTCCAGTAAAGCACTTACTTACTTCATCTCCTCTACTGTTTACTCCTACCCCCACTCACCTGTAAGCTCCTGGAATCTTGTGTCTTGCCTTGTTCTTTGTATGCCCAGAGTATAGCACAGTGACTGGCACTTCGTATGTACACAATAAACATTTGTTGAAGATTCATGAGTGCATCAATGAATTATCCTCCCATACACCAAGTTCCATTTTTGCATTTTGCCTGGGGCGTATACAGAAGCCCATCCCCCAAAGAAGCAGAGTGGCTTTAATCATAGGAATCTAAAACCTGTGACAGGTATCAAAGCAAGGGTGGCAAGTGATGTTTGGGGGCAGAAGGGCCTTAGGCACTCCCTCAGGCCCTCACTGGCAGCATCCCATGAGGCCATACCCCGGGACTGAGCTGGACCTTGGAGGAGCTGCGGAGATGGGTTCTCCAGCAGCCCGTGAGAGTGGCTTTGAGTTTCATGGAGGGTCTGCAGGCTGCACCACAGAGGAGCAGGTGTGGAGCCAGCCCGGCCTGCTCGGCAGCCAGGAGGAATA
This sequence comes from Callorhinus ursinus, assembly GCF_003265705.2. Classification (NCBI taxonomy): domain Eukaryota; kingdom Metazoa; phylum Chordata; class Mammalia; order Carnivora; family Otariidae; genus Callorhinus; species Callorhinus ursinus. The sequence continues at coordinate 41,599,220 of NW_027397066.1, read as the reverse complement.
TGGCCTGTTCACTCCTCAGGCCTGCGGTCGTAGCCAGCACAGGACCTGACTCTGACTTCGCAGAGGTGTTTTAATTCAGCCCCCCACCCCCAAAATGGCTTTTCTAAAGACAGCACGCATTTTACAGAGAGCCTTTTGTATGGAGTTACTGGGGACTCATTCAAAAATAACAGGAGCTCCAGACTGCAGAATTTAAAAAAAAAAAAGGTTCTGTCACTCTAGACACAGCTCTAGTCTTCCACCTCCTACTAGTTGGCCCATTTATACCAAAATGAATGAGAAATTTAATCCCTGGTACTTTATAAAGAAGCCATTTTTTTGCTTTGGTTGTGGTTTGCTCTGTGTGTGCTTTTTTAATGGCAGTGTTTAATAATGTTTATATTGCCTTTAACCTTTGACTAACTTTGCAGTTAAGTTCCCAGATGTGGTGTCACATCCAATACTGGCAGGCTGCTCCTCCCTCCTTTGAGACCATGGACTTCTTATTCCTAGAAGGTCTTTTGTTCCCTACCAGTCCTCTTGATCACTCCTACCAGGCAAGCAAGCATGGGGTAGTAGGCGATAGTGGTGGTAGGCATTTCATATTGATCAGAGGCTATGTACCAGGCACTGCCCTTTGTGATTTACTTCTGTTACTAGATCTTGAGAACAAACTTATGAAGCGAAAGCTATTATTGTCTGGCCTCAGATGTAAGGTCAAGTATTTTCCCCAAAATCAACCCTCAGAAGAGAGGGTGTCCTTTGATGTTTGGGTCCTTACAAAGACTGCCCCGTTGTGGGGATTACTGTATTTTAAACCACAAAGTAGTTTAATTGTCCCAATATGAAAAGGGGTGTCTGAGGGGAGGCTTAATTTTCAGACATTTGTGGTAGTTTGTCCATTCTCCAGGTGAGGAAGCTGAGACTTGGAGAAGTTCATTTGAGTTGCCCAAGGTCACACAGCTTGTAAGTGCTACAGCTGTTTCTCAGGCGTGTAATTTTACTCCCGTAACCTCATTATCAGTCCTCCTCAGATTCTTTCTTTCAGCTTTAAAGAGGTTTCAATCTAGGATCTCGCTGATCTTTTCCTTTTTCTTGTTCAGGTTTCATTCTAAGAGAAGAGAGTATTGGAAAATTGATATACATCCAATCTGGAGTCATGCTTTTATGGATAGTCCTAGGAGAGTCTAATTGGCCTTCCAAGCCAGTGTGTATAGGATTCCCTGTCGTTCATCTGTGCCAGACGACCTCCCTGCCTCCCTTTGCCATTGATGGGAGGTTCATTGCTTCCTGAGTCAGTCCCTTATTTTGGTTCCTCTGTTTGAGGAGTTCTTATACTCAGCTGAAATTGTCTTTCCTGGAATTTTCAGTCTGACAGAAGGAGATCCAAAAGTACCTGGATTTGTCTCTTATTATCTTCCCTTCCCTCAACTTCCCTTTCGCTTTCTTCCCCTCATCTCGCCTCCCCTTGCCAAAAAAATGTTTTATTGTAGATTATTTTAGATGTATTTAAAAGTTGTCAAGACAGCACAGCGTTCTGTATATCCCTTACCTTATTGTAAAAATCTTAGAGTACTGTAGTGTATTTGTCAAAACTAAGAAGCCAGTATTGGTACATTACTATTGACTATAAACTCCAGACTTTAGTCTGATTTTACTAGTCTCCCCCACCCTGCCCACCCCCATGCTCTGTCTCTGTTCCCAGATCCCATCCAGGACCCCATCACATTTTGTCATTAGTCTCATCTGGTGTGTGCTAGTTTTTTAGTCTTTCCCTGTTTTTCATGACCTGACAGTTTTGAGGAATACTAGTTAGGCATTTTGTAGAATGTTCCTTAATTAGGATTTATCTGTTGTTTTTGTTGTGCGGTTATGGGCTTGGGAGAAAAATACCACAAAAGTGAAGTGCCATTCTCACCACATCATATTAGGGACACATGATATCATTTGCCTTATCACTGGTGATGTTAACCTCGATATTCTAAGGTAAAGTTCTCCTCCCTCCTCTTTCCATACACAATTTTTTAGAAGCAAGTTATTATGTGTAGCCCACACTCAAGAGGTAGGGGGATTAAGCTCTAACCCCTGGAGGGGGCAGTGTCTACATAAGTTATTTGGACTTCTGTAAGGAACATTTATCTCTTCTCCTACATTTATTTATTTATTTATGTTTATTTATTTATGCAATCACTTATTTAGATCAGTATGGAGTGAAGCACATTTTTTTTTGTATTTGGGGTTATAATCCATTACTACTTTATTTTCTTACCCAAATTGTTTCAGCTTTGACCACTGGGAGGCCTTCCAGTTGTCTCTTGTGTCCTTTTGACATGGCCCATCCCTTTGTTTTTTTAAGGACTTCCTTACTTTCTGGCACAAGATCTTCTTGTATTTTCCCCTGCCCCATCCCTTGAATCAGCCATTTCTCTGAGGATCCCTGATTCCTTTTATTTGAGAATGATATTAGAAACCAAGATCTGGCCACTGGGTGTGCTCATTGCTACTGAGGTGTCATTACTTCTAGATTCTCTCGGTGGCAGAACTAGGAAATAGATGTATGTATATCAGCCCATGTCACACACGTATCTATGATATTTCTGTATCTACATTTGTTTCTGCAGTAAAGCTTTTCTTTTGAGCATTTGTATTTTTCTGTGTAGCCAGCAATGAAATGTGATTCACAGCCTACTATCACCAGTGGTAATGTTAAAGTTAAAGTTAAAATGGAGATCTTGGCATATATGTGGCTTAAGAACTGAGCCATCTTTTAGTTGGATCATGTCATTTTAGAGATGAAAAGATCCTGAGAAGTTTATTGGGATCCTACGAGGTTAAGGGGCTGCTTAGTGGTACAGTCAGGTTTGGAATCTGGGTGTTTGAAATGGAGCCTTTTTATTTCCACCATATCTCATGGCTCTTTAAGACTGATCAGTATTCTTCACTTTGTATTCAACTTAATAATTAGCTTTTGGGAATGCTTTAAGCAGATTAGAATGTAATTTTATAAATTGATGTGCACAGGTATTACCTAGCTAACAGATGTCTGCTAGAGTGTTACCAATGAGGTAGTTGGTTCTCCAGCAATATATCTTAGATCAACAATTTGAAAATGATGCTCTCATGGCCAGATGTTAGTGGGTGAACCTTTTCAAATGATTATGATGATTATTCTACCTTGTTTTACTTTTTATAACTATCTTTTAAAAAAATCCTTTTGCTCTGGGAAGAGAATCATAGGACTCCTATAGGATAGATACTTGATGTATATACCTGCTTTTTAGAAATGGGATATAATGAAGCAATGAAGAAATCTGCTTAATGTTATCCAAAATGTTGGTGATAGGGTAAAAAGGAAAAATGAAAGCTGTAGCCCCCACAGCCCCACTTCTAACAGGCCAGCCACACAGCTCCTATATTTCAAATTGCTCTTGGCAGCTTGTAAAGCAGAGAATACTTGAATGCTTGTCTCCAGAGACTCCTGAGGTTATAGGACAGTCCTAGGATGCCTTCAAACGTTCTAGCCATTTCCTTTGAGAAGTGGGTGTGTTTACACTGGGTAAATGTGTCTTGTCACCATGTAACACTAAAATCATCCTGTTCTTTTCCATCTGTACCTGTTCATTCCAGAGACTTATCATTTTGTTTTTGTTTGGTGCATTGTGAACATCCAAGATTTTTAGTGGAAATGAATGGTAACAGCTGTTTTTCGTGTACCAAATAATATAATTGTAAACCTTAACCTTGAGATGATATGTCCAAATTTTTCCAAGTGTGGAAATGACTTGACTTGAAAAGTTCATTTTGGGGTAGTTATCCCAATACAGAATCACATCCATCTCCTTGCCATCAACTTCATTCAAAGAGAGCATTTCTGTAGGTTATTTTTTAATTCCAACACTCCCTTCTTAACCTGGCTTTTCCTCTTTAACATAGCGTATTTTCATACACATAAACATACACATACCCTAATGTCCCATCTTCCTTCTTTTCTACTTTATTCTTCTCCATAGCTCTCACCACCATCTAGTAGACTATGTATTTTACTCCTTTAGCTTCTTAATTGTCTGTTTCACCCAACTAGAATGTAAGCTTTATGAGAGCAAGAGATTTGTTTCATTGACTGCTATATCCCTAGACCCAGTATAGTACCTGGAACATAGTAGATACTCAGTGAACCCCTCTGAATGAATGACATGGAAGTTGCAAGTTGTGATCATTTGGCCTCTGATTTTAATATAAATACAAATAGTTGAGTTTTATTTTCTAGGATTATTTTATAAGCGAAATAAAGTACATTATTTAAAATGGGGATTTATCTATTCACTAAAAATCTCAGAATTTGTATGAAACGTGGTATAGCTATTTAGAAGTGATGCGGTTACTCCAGAAATGCCGTGCTGTTATCACATGCAAGGAATTTTGAAATTCTCTGCTAAATATCACTCATGAAATGAGTGGAAGAGCTAAAAGGAAAAACATGTTTTAAGTTATAAAGTGGATTACCTTCAGATTTACCCAAAGATATCTTGAACCCTAAGTGACATTGCCCAGTTTTATCCCTTATTCTATTCACCAGGTTTAGCAGAAAATGACTGTTCCTTGTTATAAAAAAAAAAAAAAATCCTATGATCAATAATCGCACTACTGGGTATTTACCCAAAGAATACAAAAACACTAATTTGAAAGGATATATATACCCTTATGCTTATTGCAGCATTATTTACAATAGCCAAATTATAGGAGCAGCCCAAGTGTCCATCAATAGATGAATGGATAAAGAAGTGGTATGTCAGGGCGCCTGGATGGCTCAGTGAGTTAAACGTCTGCCTTTGGCTCAGGTCATGATCCCGGAGTCCCGGATCAAGCCCCACATCTGGCTCCATGCTCAGTGGGGAGTCTGCTTCTCCCTCTGCCCCTCACCCCACTCTTGTACTCACTCTCTCTCTCTCAAATAAATAAATAAAATCTTAAAAAAAAAGAAGTGGTATGTATATACAAGGAAATATTACTCAGCCATGGAAAAGAATCAAATCTTGCCATTTGCAACAGCATGGATGGATCTAGAGAGTATAATGGTAAGTGAAATAAGTCAGTCAGAGAAAGACAAATACCATATGATTTTACTCATATGTGGAATTTAAGAAACAAAACAAATGAACAAGGAAGAAAAGGAGACAAACCAAAAAACAGACACTTTACTATAGAGAACAGATGGTTACCAGAGGGGGAGGTGGGTGGAGAGAGGGGTGAAATAGATGATGGGGATTAAGAGTACCTTTACCACGATGAGCACTGAGTACTGTATAGAATTGTTGAATCACTATATTATACACCTGAAACTAATATAACCCTGTATGTTAACTATACTAGAATTAGAATTTTCAAAAATTTTAAAAATAAAATAAAAATAAACTTTGATTTTGGAATAAAAAAATCTATTCTGACTAATATTTGCCAATATAGAGAATATTAAAAAGAATATACTGTAAAATTCAAGGTAATTCCTCTAAAAGAATGTCAGCATTTGTTTGGACATATAGATGCTGACCTGTTTTTATTTTTAATCATATTGCTTTAAAAATACACTCTTAATTTAAAATTTCTGGTATCTGAAGTACTTAACACTTATAAAACCAGTGGACTCTTACTTGTATAAGGTATACATAAGATAATATAAAAGGGCTTGCAACTTTACTAGCTGTGTTATAAACTAGATCATACCAATCAATCTAATGCCAGATTTCTTGCAGCATTCTCTCTAGGACAAGAAACAGACAAATAAAAAGCAATCTAGTCATGAACATCACAAACTTGTTTACAAGCCATCTTTGGACTGATACATCTTTGGACTGTGCATTAATTACGTCTTTGTATAAGAATGACATATTTTCTTATTACCACCTTTTATTTCAGAGCATTGGGGAGTCAACAATGTCTGTTGTGTTAAATCAGCTGCTGCCCATGATTAAGCCTTTGGACGAGAGGACCAATGATGACTACAGCCCTGAAGAGCTGTTGATCCTCCTGATATATATTTATTCTATCAGTGGAGAGTTCACAGTGGACAAAAACCTGGGGGAAGCTGAAGAAAAAGTGAAGAAAGCATTGGCTCAGGTCTTTTGTAAAGAGTCTGAATTGTCACCTTTGCTACAAAAAATCACAGGTGAGTGTTTAATAAAAAATATAGGACATAAACATCACTGATATAGAAAAGGGTTTAAAAATAAAGGTATTTTAGAAAGAGGTGAAACCACCTTCATTGGAGTTGTTTGGAATTTTATGAGGCCTGATGAGTACTAGCCAGCCTTTAGGATTAGAGGTTTTCATTGCAATATTTTTTTTCCAGCTATAGTGAAATTTTCTTCTAATTGCCCATCACAGCTCCTATTTCTAGAGCCTTGTTAAAATAGCAAAATTTTCACAGGATGTAATATCTTTAAGAAAAAATAAGATGTGCAGCCTATTCAAAGGGTTTCTGTTGACATAGTTTCTTTGAGATTGTCATTTCAAACTTAAAACACACACACACACACACACACACACACACACAAAACTGTTTCCCCAAAATGTTATGCAATGTCATAAAATTGAAAATTGCAATTTTTGAGAGTACTTTTATACTTTTTACTTCTCATATTTCCTCTTGAATCTGAATTAATTGGTAGTATCCCAGATAATATCCGAATATCCCAGGAAAGGAGGCTATGCTGATTCGGGAAAGAAATATCATACACTCTAACCATTTTTACTTTTAATAAGAACTGTGATGTAACTCATAGAGACATTCATTTGTGTTTTTCTTATCAAACTCAGTATTATTTCTGTTTTGCACAAAGCTTATTTCCTTTAGTACGGATGGAGCCTGGGTCTGTTTAAGAGTGGAAATTGTTAAAGCTTACACACAAAACTTAAATAGTCTAAAAACATACGTAGCTTCCATTCATTCATTCGTGTGTGTGTGTGTGTGTTTGTGTGTGTGTGTGTGTGTGTGGGTATGTGCAGACCTCTCCATTCAGGAAGGCTCCACTGAGGCACATTATGTATTTCCCAACTCCTCTTCCTGTTGCCTGTTGTGCCTCACTGAGGGGAGCGTCCAGACCACTCCGAAAGAGGCTGTGTAGCTGTCCACCGAAGTGCCCCATGCATGGTGCTGGCCTTCATGCCCACGGCTGACCTTTTCTATGTTTGGCTATGGAAAATGAAACCCTGACAAGATGGAAACAGAAGTTTCCACAAAAATGAAACATTTCCTTGCTTAGTACAGAAACTCTCTGCCAACTTAAAATCTACTTAAGGAAAACTTGTGGAATTTGCTCCCATTTCATTAAGTTACAGCTCTATATGCGTCTACGTGTTTGTTTGGCTATAAATGAATATTGACTTAGAAAGGTTTAATATGGTTTATACAGTGCTCCGAACAGTAATTTGATTCAAAGTAAATTTGAACGCCAAGAGAATTTAATTGGGAGTTATTCTTAAAATGCATAATTTCAGAAACAGACAACAAAGATGGTTTGTTTTAGCTGAGGTTCTTTGGATGGCTTTTCTGTAACATTAGTATGTTGCTGTATTATTTTGGGAATTGAAGTCATGCTGGAAGAGTATTCGTTTAATATTCGCTCAAGGTGTTTATTGACCCAGCATTTCACTCTTTATTACTTTCTCTATGATTGCTTAGGATATTGCATTCTCTTGCTGTTAAATGTGACTTCACATTTAAAAACACTTCTGTACATTCATGTTTATATCAGGAAATTAGTAAGTTTAGCAAATGAAGCTTAAAAATAAGAATTTGTAGAAATTTTAGTATATTTAAAAATTTTAGAGACATTTTGTAATATGAAGTATACATTCCTACATCAGTAAACTTTGGATGTACAGTTTAAGCAGGGTGGGTAAGATGCACTACTTAAATTTGGCATAGGTGAACTTACTAGTGGGATACATATGCGTCACTCCACCTCTATGGACACCAAAAGGACTTTTTTCCTGAAGATAGACTTTTACTTGGCCATAGACATACCCCTATTAAGTATCTTGGAAATCCAAATGTTCTGAGAAGTAGGGTTTATGTCTACAATTAGCTGCTGAGGCAACTGTTTACATCTCAGGAGAAAAGCACTAGGATGGTGTGGGAGTAGCAGTGACTCAATCTTGTAGAACAAGGTGGGATATTCCCTTATATATTGAAAGAATAGAATCACCTTCCAAATTGCCTTACAAATGCTTGGGCAGTTGTGGAACTAGGTTAACCTGGCTTTACCATGAACTTGCGCACAGTGTTGGGTTTATGTTATTCCAGTTTATAGTCTTGGCTTACTTGTTACTGGGTGGCAGAATTTCTTTTATGGCTTGTGCACATTTTGGGGTTGATGAAATTTGGTTTAAAACTCTTATTGAAAGCAAGCAATTAGTCAGTAAAACTCCACTTTTCATATTATAATTTTATTAATCTTAATAGAATCAAGAAAACAATGCTTTTTCTGTACTGAAAACTCAAGCATGTGATCATCACCTAAAAGTGAAAGGATCAGAATTTGAACCCAGGTGTTCTGGGTCTGGAGCCCAGGTCTTGACAAGAGATTCTAAACTTGCTACCAGCTCACTTCCATAACCATTGCATTTATTATATTTTGTAACTGAGGCTTGCTTAAATTTACTGTTTTATGCCATGCATGCTCAGCCATTCCATCATGTTCTTATTTTACAAACAGTGAATTAATATTTGATTAATGTTGTAGATATCGCCTGTTCTTTTTACTCTGTCTGTAATAGCTACTTATAGATGTTTCCTCATGCCTTCCTATTTTCATGCATGTATTCTCTTTGTTTCTGCATTGCCATTAAGAAATTAAAATATTATTTCTAGTCATTGAAATCTTTTGGTTGCTAGCTTTCTAAAATAGGAGTGGCAAACTTAAATTCTTTTTATTTCAATGATATCTCTTGACAATAATTGCCCTGTGTTTAAAATTCATATTTCCTTTTTATATGTTGAATATGTAATTTACTTTTGATGATTTCTTTCATTTCTCCCTATTCTTCCCTTTTATGGAAAGCACAATGAGAAATTGTAATTGGCAAAACATACCAAAACTTAAGCATGGTCAACGGCAGTGTACTATTTTCCTTTTGATAGCTACTTTTAGGGAGAATGGCAGGCAAAAAGTCTCTTTTCTACTCACACAAAATAACAAGGGCTGGCTCCCTGAGTGTCAGGGATAGGAATTGTAAAAAGAAAATTGGTACGGCCTGAAAATGTCATTTACTGTGCTTTCTCAGTCTTGCTAAATTCAAAGAGATTATCAGTTTCTGTGTATGTTAGTGTTTGCCTAGCAGTCACAAGAGAAAACAAAGGAAAACCATTTGAACTTTCTTCAGAGAATGAAGTCAAAATTCTAATTTTAAAGATCTGTGTAAACTTGGAATGTCATCATACAGGGAGGTATATCAGATAAAGCATAGAGCTTAGATGTAAAAATCCCTGATTCAAAAGTCCTGGCTCTGTCATTTCCTAGTGGTGTGTGTTAGTCATCGTATCGTCCATCTTTGAACCTTGACAATAAACATAAGTGCTATATTGATGACCACTCAGTGATTTTACTAAAAATAAAATGATGTTATATGGAGCTAACATATAACAAATGATGTTATACGTGAGCTAATTTCCAGTCCATACACACTGTAAATAAGTAATCATCTCCTATGTCTGTTGTTATTTTGATAGCTTGTAGCTGTCATGTAGGGCAGTACTTCCCAACCTTAATCACATTGTGACACACACAGACAACGAGTATGCTTGCATAGTGTACTCAGGCAAGTGGACACAACTTTTTGGTCAGAAGCAACCAGCCCTGGGGCTTTGGCCAGTCCAAACCCTACCTACCTAACCTGTGAGCCGAAGTGAAACAGCTCGGCACACATGTAACCTATTAGGAGCAAATCAGTACTCGAAGGGTATGTTGGTCAGCAGGTCCTGGAACCAGAAAAAAAAGGAAACCAAAATTTGCGTATAGTTTTTGACACCCAAAACTATTTTGGAAAAATTTTTTTGGTAAACAACTTTTATGTTGTTTATTGATTTGTCTCTGGATTTTTATACTATCTTTAAAGGAAAGGTCAATAGGGGCTAGATCTGTTGAGTTTAGTGTAAAGCTAGGGAATGAGTGATTCAAAGTATCTAAAAAAAATCTATAGTTCAAGATAGAGGTATAATGATACCATGGAAACTGTATTTATATTTATTACACTCTTATTCTTCTTCCTGTTGATAATTTGGGGTTATCACTTATTGTACCATTGTATAAGGATTACACCTGGATATATATAGTGGGAAATTTACCAGATTAGCTTAACAAATAGGGATTTATATTTTCTCAGCAGGAAGTTCAGAGACAGGCAGCAGAACTCATGTTCTTTCTGGCTCCTTTCTTTCTTTCTTTCTTTCTTTCTTTCTTTCTTGCTTGCTTGCTTGCTTTCTTGCTTTCTTCTTTCTTTGTCATCATGGTCATGAGGTCGTCACTTCTCCTTGACTTAGTATGTCCATGCTTGAAAGTAAGAGGCATATATTAACAGAGGCTGCCCTTTTTCATATTAGGGAACACAATAACATTTCTCCTCTCCTACTTGTATCATTGGCTAGAACTCGGTTTCATGATCACCTCTGGCTCCTAGAGTATTTTTAACTGGGCATCTATTTCTCATGACCAAAGTCAGAGTTCTGTTAGAAGAAAGAAGGTGAGAATGGACAGTAAGTAAAAAACTTGTATTTGCTGCAGTTATTTTAGGCTTCTCTGATAGGGAAAATTGTAAGGGAAGATAATATACTGTGAGGTAGAGTGATGCCCATGGTACTTTAATCCACAGTTATAATATTAACGTTTCTTTTACAGTATAAACTGAAATAATGTGCTATTGTGTGCTAGTGTCACTGGACTTACATCACAAATATTTTCAACCTATCAATATTTGTTGAATATGTCTACATACCTGGCATTATTCCAAGCTCTTGAAGCATAGAACCCCTGGGGGCAGTGGTAGTGAAATGTAAAGGTTCTCAGCACAGGATTAGGAGTTGTGTGCCTGGGTTTTAGTTCTGACTCTGAATTTTAGTAGTTGTGCCATCTTGAGTAAGTCATTTAACTTCACTGATTCTCAGTTTCCTCATAAATCAAATGGGGATAGTAATGATAGTACCAAATTCATGAGATAAAATAGTCAAAGTGCTTGGTGCAGACCCTGGCGCATGTGCTGTCAGTTTGTGTTCTCTACATCATTATCATTATTATTTTTTTTAAAGATTTTATTTATTTATTTGACAGAGAGAGAGAGAGAGCACAAGCAGGGGGAACAGAAGAGGGAAAGGGAGAAGCGGGCTCTCTGCAGAGCAGGGAGCCCGATGCAGGGCTCGACCCCAGGACTCCGGGATCATGATCTGAGCTGAAGGCAGACGCTTAACTGACTGAGTCACCCAGGTGCCCAAGGATATTCAGTCTTAATAGAGAGAGTGATAGGGAATGGCAGGGACTGTGTCAAACTGGGGCTCCTCTGATTGTTACCAGGAGAGCAAGAATCTGATACTCTAATCTCTCAAGAAATCAGGAATATTATTTTTTTAATGAAATATGAAGAGTAAGTTTTGTGGAAGGAATGTTGCATAAGTTCTTCTCATGTGAAGATGTATTTTTCTCACTAGATGTATAGTTGTGCTTCCTTTGCCACAGAATTCCCAGTACTTTTGCATAAAATAATGGCAGGATTCCTGTTACTCTAACTGGAATAATCAGAACTTCACATTGATTTGGGTAAAATGCATAACTTATCTTCATGATGGACCATGATTTTTTGAATCATCTCAACTTTGTTAAAGTTTCATTTTAAGGGATCTTGTTTCCTAAGTTTTTTTTCCCTCTATCCCTTCTCACTTGTCCAATACCCTTTTTAATATCAATCACATGTAATAAATGAGGAAAGGCAGGTCCAGTTTGGAAAGCAGTGTTCTTGAGGACACTGAGAAGATAAACATAGTCTCGGGAGCTCTCAACCAGTTCCCTTGCATCCCCTAGAGGAAACCTAAGAGAGGAGAGTCTCTTCAACTCTGAGTGAGGAAGAAGCTGAGAATTTGTTTTTCAATGGGTTGTGGAAGGTACCGACATGATACTTTCAGGTCTACTTTCCAAATGGAAAGCACTTTTGTGCCCTTATCCATAGTGAAACAAAGCCATATTCTACAGCCAACAGTAAAAATCTAGTTGCACTGATTTATGACATCTTTCCTCTTTTGAAAAGCTCAGGTAAACATAGACCATATAAAATTATTATTGCTATTCGTGTCTGCCACTTTATTATAAAAACTTTCATCTCTGTTACCACAGGGCCTAGATGTTTTATTATGTTAGTAGAGATATGTCTTTCAAACAAAGCATTTTTCATAGTTGGCTGAGTACTTTTCCCAGCCTTGTAGAAAGTTAGTCTCCTTAGTAAAATATGAAGCACTTCCAAACAGAAAATTGTAAAAGATGAGGAGCCAATAAGAAGTTCTCCTCTTAGGCTTCCTTTACTTCATCACCTCTGCATTCTTTCCTCATCTCACAGGTTTGCCTCAGTAATTAATCAAATTTCAGACTGTACATTTCTGCAGATTATTGCTCCTGAGGGCACTATTCCAATTGGAATATCAGTTTTCAAAATTTCAAAACTCTTTCTCTTGGGAAGTTGTTCCTTAAACCTTAAGTATCCCTCCTGGTTTGGCAATGACAAGGCTGTTGCTGTGGTAACTGGAAGAGTGATCCTAAAAACTCATTACCAACCTTCATGTTACCCACACTTGAATGAAAACTTTAGCTCATTACAGTAGGTGCCAGTGTACAAAACCATGATTATGGAATCTACCCACTCAGCTGGAGGAGTTCAGGAAGTAGGGTAAAATTTATTTTAGAAAGGATTCTACCTTATTTCTTGGTTCTAGTTTATGGATTTCCAGTTGTTGTGACATTCCAATATTGGACTTTGCATTAAGGAATACACCTTCATTTCTAGTGTTTCAGATTTTTTTGTTTCAGGGCTGCCAGAAGAAAACAAAACAAAAAACAACTTTATGACTGTTGCTGTCCATTATGGTTTGCTACACAGTTTGGTATAATAAGGTTTATTTTTCCTCTTGATTTCTAAGATTTCTGCTGGAAACTCTGATGAAGAACATATGTCTGCCCTAAATCTCTCCCATGAGAAATGTTGGAACTGTTACATTTAGTTTTACTGTCCAACATATTAAAATAGTTAACCACAGCAAATATTACAAAACAGCTATATCAAATGAAGTTTAAAAGGTTTATTCCATATTTAAAATATATCACAGGCTATGTAGAAAGATATTTAGATCTGCCTATTAAGGTAGCCTACTAGTTAAGCAATTTTGCTAACATATTAAGGGATCACTACAAATTACTTTCTCAAGTACTTAATTTTTCCATGTCACATCATAAAAATAATCATTCTTAACTAAGACACTGGAACAGATATTCTTGCATTGGTATTTAATGTATGCACGAATGTGGAAGACATACTGTCCGTATCACTAATTTTTGTGTCTGCACATGATGTCAATAGTAACAATTGTTAATGCTACAGATGGATATTAGTTATTGATGATTCTTATTAATTGTACATTATATGTGGCATAAATTTCTCAATCATGAAAAGAAAAAGTGGCATACATGGAATATAAGAATAGTTTTCTTGAACATGTAGCTATGGATGAAATAGGAGAGATGGGGTGATATGGTTGAAAAGGGTGCAGCTGTGGGGGGGTTGCTGATTTTTAATCCTAAATATGCTCATATCATAAAGCTAGTATGAAGGTTAAAAGACAAAAATAGTAAAAGTAAGTATGATCATAATGATTAGTTAAGGGATACGCAAGATAAAAAGATGTGAAATGTGACATCAAAAACATAAAACGGAGGGAGGAGAGTAAAAATATTTAGAATAGGATAGAACTTAAATTATTATCAACTTAAAATAGACTGCTAAAGATATGAGTTGTTGTATGTAAGCCTCATGGTAACTGCAAAGCAAAACCTATAGTAAATACATAGAAGATGAAGTGAAAAGAATATAAACATACCTCTAAAGAAAGTCACCAAAGAACAATGGAAGACACCAAGAGAAGATGAAAGGAATAGAGAGGAGCTACAAAAATAGCCAACAAACAATGAACAAAATGGCAATAAGTAATACCTATCAATAAGTACTTTAAATGTAAAAGGACTAAATTCTCCAATTAAAAGACATAGAGTGACTGAATGGATTAAAAAAAAAATTACCCATCTATATGCTGCCTGTAAGAGACTCACTTTAGATGTAAAGACACTCACAGACTGGACATGAAGAGATGGAAAAATATATTCCATGCAAATGGGAACCAAAAGAAAGCTGGAGTAACTGTATTTATATCGAAAAAATAGACTTTAGAACAAACTTTAAAGACACAAAGATGGACTTACACAATGATAAATAGTCCAACTAGAGGATATAACATTTGTAAATATTTATGCACCTGATATAGATGCACCTAAATATATATAAAGAAAAAATATTAACAGACCTAAATAGTAAGCAAGACAGTAGTAAGGAATTTTAATACTCTATTTACATCAAGAGATTATCCAGACAGAAAATCAATAATATCAGTGGCGCCTGGGTGGCTCAGTTGGTTAAGCTTCTGCCTTTGGCTCAGGTCATGATCCCAGATCCTGGGATCAAGCCCCATGTCAGGCACCCTGCTCCACGAGGAACCTGCTTTTCCTTCTCCCTCTGACTGCTGCTACCCCTGTTTGATCTCTCTATCTCTCTCTCTCTGTCAAATAAATAAATAAATAAATAAATAAATAAATAAATAAATAAAATCTTAAAAAAAAGAAAATCAATAATATCACCATTAAGTGACTTTAGAACAGATGGACTTAACAGATATATACAGAACGTTCCATCCAAAAACAACAAAATACACATTCTTCTCAAGTGCATATGGAATATTCTTCAGTGTAGATCACAGGTTAAGCCACAAAACAAGTCTTAATAAATTTAAGAGGATCAAATCATATCAAGCATCTTTTCCAGTCACAATGGTATGAAACCATGTATGAAATCAATTACAAGAAGAAAACTAAAAAAATCACAAATATGTAGAGATTAAATAACATGCTACTGAACAACCAGTGAGTCAATGAAGAAATCAAGGGAGAAATTAGAAAACAAACAAACAAACACCAAAGGAGAAATAAAAAAATAGAGACAAATGAAAATAATATAATATATCAAAATTTATGGGATACAGCAAAAACAGTTCTAAGGGAGAAGTTAATTATGATATATGCTTCAAGAAATAAGAAAAGTCTCAAACAACCTAATTTCATACCTCAAGGAGCTAGGAAAAGAAGAAAAAATGAAGTCCAAAGTTAGAACAAGAGAAATTACAAAGACTAGAGTAAAAATAAAAAGACATTAGAGAAGAGCTGGTTCTTTGAAAAGATAAACATATTTGAGAAGCTTTTACCTAGACTCATCAAGGAAAAAAAAGAGAGGGCTCAAATAAAATCAGAAATGTTAGAGGAGATGTTACAACTAATAGTATAGAAACACAAAGGATTATAAGACACTACTATTAACAACTATATGCCAAAAAATTGCAGAACCTAGAAGAAATGGATGAATTCCTAGAAACGTACAATCAAGACTAAATCACGATGAAATAGAAAATTGGGACAGACCAATTACTAGTAAGGAGATTGAATCAGTAATTGAAAACCTCCCCCCAAACAAAAGTCTAGGACTAGGCAGCTTCACTGTTGAATTCTCCCAAATGTTTAGAATTAATACCAATCCTTCTCAAACTTTTCCAAAAAAATAGAAGAGGAAGGACCTCTTCAAAACTCATTTTTCAAGGTAAGGATTACCCTGATACCAAAAGCAGACAAAACACAAGAAAAGAAAATTAAAGGCCAATATCCCCGATAAACTTAGATGTAAAAATTCTCAACAAAATGTTAGCAAACTGAATTCACAATACATTAAAAGGATCACACATCATTATCAGGTGAACTCATTCCAGGAATGCCAGGATGGTTCAATATCCACAGAGTCAAGGTGATACCATATTAACAAAATGAAGGATAAAAATTGTTCATCATCTCAATAGATGTAGAAAAACTATTTGACAAAATTCAACTCCCATTTATGATAAAAATACTCAACAAAGTGGGTGGATAGGGAATATACCTCAACATAATAAAGGCCATATATGACAAGTCTACAGCTAACATTATACTTAATAGCAAAAAGCTATTAAAAGACAAAGACTTAAAAAGAAAGGGAAAAGACAAGACAAGACTTAAAAAGAAAGGGAATAAGAGAATTTTTGTACATTGTTGGTGGGTATGTAATGGAGCAGCCACTATGGAAAACAGTATGGAGGTTCCTCAGAAAATTGAAAATAGAACTAACTATATTATGAATCAGCAATTCCACTTCTGGGTATTTACCCAAAGAAAATGAAAATACTGACTTGAAAAGGTATATGCACCCCTGTGTTCATTACAGCATTATTCAGAATCGTGAGGTTATAGGAGCAACTTAAGTGTTCATTGGCAGATGAATGGATAAAGAAATTGTGTGTGTATACACGCATACACACAATGGAATATTATTCAGCTATAAAGGAATGAAATCTTGTCATTTGTGACAACATGGGTGGACATTATACTAAGTGCAGTAAGTCAGACAGAGAAAGACATACCAAATGATCTCTCTTATGGAGCCTAAATAAACACACAAAAAAACAAACTTACGGAGATTGATGGTTGCCAGAGGTAGGGGTTACGAGGTGAGAGAAATGGGTGAAGGGGGTCAAAAGGTAAAAAATAAAGAGAAAAAAAAAGAAGAAAAAGAGCCTAGCAGGGAAGGGTCTGATTTTTACTCCTAAATATGACCATAGGTATATAACCCGAAAGTAAGTCACTGATCTTGCTTTGGACTCAGGATCCTCATCATAAAATGAGAGCCTTATTAGGTGAATCTAAGGTCTCTTCTTTCTCTACCATTCTATGGGTCTAGCTTTATATGCTTTTTATTTTAGTCTGAATCAGTATATTCCCTTCCTACTTCTAAATCAGCTTCTCCTCAATACCATTCTGTCTTTTTCAGGATACCACTATCATCTCAGGAGGGAAGCAATGGAGTCACTGACTCAATTTCACCCCCTACAGGAGTTGGCTATGTCTGTTGTCTTTGAGATGCTGTTTACATCTCTCCAAAGATGCTCCCTTACCCCAGGCACATATCGGCCATGGCCTTTTCTCTGTGTCTACCCACCCATTCATCATGCCAACTGATGCCAGGCTAATATTCTTAAATTTAATTTTATACTTTAATACCTTTACTTTATAGTTCTTCCTCCGCTATTACAGTCAGACTTTTTCTCATTGTAGAAAATTTGGAAATGGAAAGAACAGTGTAGGGGCCATATATAAATTGCATTTTATTGAGTACTGATGAAAAACAGATTTTGCCATTTGTATTTACTCTTTTGTCAATTGCCAGTTCATGGTCTTTCCTTTTTTTTCTACTGTATTATTCATTTTATTCTTAATGATTTAAAAATTAGAGCATTTGGATTATTAAGGTTATTAACACTTAGTCATATGTTTTGCTAATAGGTTTTCCTAGTTAGTATTTGCCTTTCATATTGACTCATCTGGGAAGCCCAGAGATGGAACTATATTTAGGAGAGTTGGGGTAGGGGCTCCAACAGTGTGATCAGGACTCTTTGCATCTTCTAAGCTTTTCTTCCTTCAAAGTATTGGCCTCATTTTTTCAAATTACAACTGCCTCTGTGAACTTCTCATTCCTCGCAGCCATTCCTGGCTTATATCATTCCAGAATAGCAACCCAGGAAAAAAAAGGAAAGAAAGAGCTTTTCTGATCAATCCTAGGAAACAAAGCTGACTGACTTTCAGCCACTGTTGTCAGGGGAGTGGGGTCTCCTCTGGCTATGCTGAGTCATGTGGCCATCACTGTGTTGGGAAGCAGGAGGGAGGGAGGCAGGGGCAAGGGATTTGGAGAAATGGACAGTGGACTATGATTGACAATCTATCATTGCCACTTAGAATGGGGGTTGGAGTGGTTCCACAAAAGAAGGGATACTGACATCCAGTCCTGACATACTGATAAATGCATCTTGAGAACATTCACTAATAAGCCAGTTTTGCATCTTTATAATTAGACAAATACAACTATCTTGTCCTCTGTCTCCTGAGTTTGATATTTTACCTGTAAGTGGACCAATATGTCATTGACACCTGAATAATGGCTTTGAGAGTAAGAATTTGTATGCCTAAAAAGAATTGGCCGGAATTTTCACTAGTGTCTCAGAAAACAGTATCAGAGCAACTGTCAACTAAAGTAATTCTTAGAACTAAAGCTGCTTTCACCATGTGATTGCCCCTCCAAACTCAAGTAGCAGTAATTGTGCCTGTCATGCATCGCTGTGTAATTACTTATAATTCTTAGAATATAAGTTTTAGAAGGGCAGGGATTGTCATTTGGATGAATCGGAAAATTCCACTCATGTTATACGTTCTTAAAATATCTATAATTGGATTTTTTTCTGATTACAGAAATCATTTGTTCATAGAATACTGTAAAGAGCCTTTGTACCTTAACAAACACAGAATAAAATAAAATAAATTACCCATAAACCCACTACCCAGAGAAAACTACTATTAGTATTTTGATGTGTGTTTGATGATCTACTGCTAAGTACAAATTCAGATTCCACATATGCTTCACAAGTAAAGGTATCAGGTAGGCTTTTGTTTTAAATCTTTTAGACAGTTTCTCTATTAAGGTCACAGTGCCTAGAATAAGGAAGGTGCAGGTATATAGTCAACATAAGGTTTTTAAAACGAACATTGCAAAGGAAGTTGTTGAGAATATGAGTGCTGAATCCCTACTCCAAGTCCTAGGAAACAGTGTCCCTCAAAAGTAAAATTACCTTTAATCACAATATAAAGGAAGACCATGTAAGCCCAAAAGGAGATTCTTAAGGACCTTGGGTAAAAATAAAAATACTTAGGTACAAGCAGTTCAGCCTAAAATTGGAGCAGAAGAAAATTTAAAAGGGACACAGCTGGCTGTAGGCTTTGACTTATATTCGTTTATTATGTGAGAATAAAAGATTAATATTTAAGAAACCAGAGGGAGAACATATGTGTACAGCCATGGTGATAGTGATTTGTATTTTGAAATTTAGTTTTAAATGTAACCAGGAATATAATTCCCATAGAAGCCTCACTTTTTCTGCCTTCATGTGTTGCCTGTTTATTCTGTCTTTAGCACCTGGACTGAATTGGTCCCAAAAGGAATGGTAATTTTCACTGAAGTGTTTATGAAATGAAACCCCCTTCTTTTTTTTCCTTTCATTTTAAACACGACACATATGCCTGCACCTCTTCGTCAGGCTCTTGACTTGTTGCCAACCCAACAGAGAGCCATCTGGAACAGGAAACCGATACGACACAGTGTTCATTAACAATTTACATTTTCTAACATGCAAATGGTTTGAGGTTTTAATTTTAGAAGCTGTGGTTTTGTCCAAATGATACTCTAATATAATTGGGCTCTTTATTTCCTTATTTTTGTTGTGGTAGTGAAGAAAAACGGTTAAATCTGGTTTGTTCTTTTGATACCGTATTGTAGGATTTCGGGTTTCTTCACTATACAGATCACCAGCTTGCAAAGAATTCAATCTTTGGCCAAGAAAGATTTCTTCAGAGTTAAGATGTGGTTGGATACTTCCTAAGTGGGAATGCAGACCCTTTCTGTCAAAGTATAGAAACAATGCACGAAGTAAACAATAACACTTTAGTTATAGTTCACAGTGGATTGGACATTTCTTTGATGTACAAGAAGTGAAGCATATGTTTTCATCTATTTAAAAAGTTTACAATGCTTTCTTAGAATGCTTAGGCTTTTGTTCCCAGAAACAGATTTCAAGGCACAAATTGATTCTGTAATTGTATCTTTATTATTAAACTTTAATCTTTTACTTACCATCCCCCTGCTTCCTTCCTCCCTCCTAATCTCACACTTATAGGAGAGAAATCAGAAAACTGGTCACCTTGGGAGTCTGTACACTATATTCCTGATTATTTCACGTTGTTCTCCTTGAGAATGCAGAAGCCCAGACAAAACGACATCATCTGAGATGAGGATAGCCTTTTATTTTATAAAAGGATATTTAATGGCCTTTGACTTTAGAGAGATGATAGTATTTCAGAGCGACAGCCTTTCCAGATATTAGAAGGCAGGTGTTGAAGCTGTTGTATATCAGGGCAGCTATCTACAGAGTTTAGAATAGAACAAAAGCCACCAGGGTGGTATTTGTTGGAACTTTTTGGTAGAGTATATGCAAATCAACATCAAAATATCAAATCCCTGTTACTTCCTTACCGATATAATCTTGGCAGTTCTTTCTTGAGCTAACTTATGCCTATATTTATTTTAAATTCAGATTCAACATGAAAAACCAGTGATAAAAATCTGGGAGTGTGTGTGTGTGTGTGTGTGTGTGTGTGTGTGTGTGTGTGTGTTGTGTTTTGACTGGCTTTTTTTTTTTTTTTTAAGGACATGGCTCTTGTTTTGTTATTTGGCAGTGAAAAAAGTCAGTATTTTGCTTAAAATAATAGAATAGCAAAAATGGACATGATCAGGCTGAAAAAAATCTGGGTCATTACTCTCCAGGGTAGGGAGGAGCTAGAAACGATTACCAAATAGTGTGTTACACCCACGATGTTCTCTTGTGTCTGGACCAAAGCGACAGGCCCTCTGCACTGGACTTCCCAGAGCGATAGAATGTCATTTTTCTGTGATCACCTTCTCACTCTAGAAGCTGTTTTATTTTTTCATAGCCTTTGTTCCAGCCACAGGCTTTTCAGTTCCTTAAATGCATTACAGTCCCTCTAGATTTGAGTCCTTGCAAGAGCAGTTCTCTCCAACTAACTCCCCACCCCAAGGCCAGTTAACCCTTTTGGAGCTTGATTCAGACTGTAGGGCCTGGGGTCAGCCTCCTCTGACTCTCCATACTAGCCCAGCGCTCCTCACCTCTGTCATGTGTCTACAGTGAACAGTTTGTTATATACTTATGTGATAATTTGATTAATGTCCGCCTTCCCTCCCAGACAATAACCTGTATCAGTTTTGCTCACCATTGTATCTCAAGGGCTGACTGTGCTTGGGGGCATGTGGAAGGCTCTTGAGTATTTATTGAATGAATCAGGGAATAAGAAAGATGCTCTGACTCACCTGCAGTATTTTATCTGACACTGCAACATGGCAAACATGTTGCAGCTTTACTGGAGGAACTCAGCTTTGGAGAGTAGAAGGGTTGGCTGAAGAAGAGAATGGAACATCCAAAGAAGCCAGGACACAGAAATGAGAGTTCTGACATCCCATTGTTTGAAATATAGTGAAGAAAATACTTCACACGGTGAAAACAGAAGATATCAGCCATTAATAAGGAGCTGTTTTTGTGTTTTAGTATCTTTACGCTACCAGATTTTAAAACATGGAGGGTTTTGGTTAAATTGTTGCTTTCTCCCATGTCTCCTTTATTTTTTTTTTTTTTTATTGCTTTGCTCTTCTTTTTCATCCCCTCATCTTGTTTTCCTGTCCAGCTTCTCAGCACACCATTCAGCAACACCTGGGATGCAAAAATGTTTTTAACCTTAATTTTTATTAAACCTCTGGGTCTCTGACAGTTCTTCTCCAACTTGAACATAACAAAGATGGACTTCTGTGGCAGTTCTTGGCCTGTGGAAGGAACCATGGGGAGCAGGGGAGCTTCCTCTCGAAATGGTGTTTCTTGGGAACCCCGCTTTCTCTTCCATGCAGCTCATACTCTGTAGTTAGGTGGGCAAATTATTTGTCCTACAACGTAAGGCAGCTTCAAAGGACCCATTATATGAAGGAAAGTAAATTCCACATGCACCATCACTTGAGAACCAGTAGGATGTAATCTAACACAGTCTGGCTCTTTATTTTTTATTTTTTTTAAGATTTTATTTATTTATTTGACAGAGAGAGAGACAGTGAGAGAAGGAACACAAGCAGTGGGAGTGGGAAAGGGAGAAGCAGGCTCCCCTCTGAGCAGGGAGCCCAATGTGGGGCTTGATCCCAGGATCCCGGGATCACGACCTGAGCTGAAGGCAGACACTTAACAACTGAGCCACCCAGGCGCCCCTCAGTCTGGCTTTTTAAATGGGCAGTTCTTCCACCTTCACCCCCTTCTCTCTTCTTTCCTTTCTTCTTTCACCCAGCTACGAACAGGAGTGGATGTGCTTCTGAGGGGTGCTCAGTATAAGAAAGGGACAGGGTAGGCAAGGTGTCTGTTGTCCTGGGGTTTATTTTACATGAGGAGCATCTCTCTTCCATGCCATAGATACCCCTTAGTTTTGGCTTAACCTCTCTGGTTTTCCCTCAGACCCCCCCCCCCAACATGCTTCCCTTCCCTTAATCCTCAGCAGTAGGAATATCTGTGGAGAGTTCCCAGTTGTAGTCTCTCTGAGCTAACATTTCTTAGCACCTTTCTCCTCATCCAGCTTCTATGGTCCCTCCTGGCTGCTCTGCCAAACCCTCCCAACCTGGATGGAACCATTTGTCCAGAAATGTTTTCTAAAACAACTTTTTTTTTTTTTGTATGACCTCTGCCCCTCCAGTCCCACCAGTAATTCGGCCCTAAACCCTGGGAGTCAGTCATGAAATCAGCATTCCTAAATCACAGCATTATATTAGGTATTCATTGATAAGGAAAATACTTAGAGTATATGATGTTTAATATAAAGTGTAGGAGGGAGTTTGCCCCTGGCGCCATGTATCTGTTTGTCTCTTTATGTGTAACCTGGGGCCCCATCATCAGTTATGTATACCCGTTGATGGAACTATGAATATGCATCCTGGCTTCTGAGTTTAGCTTCTCAACAGCAGGAGCCAACTAGCCTGAGGACCACCTTTGGCTTTTTCGTACATACAGGAGAATATCTGGTAACTTTCTGTTGCCTACAATGAATTGGGAAATTGCAAAATGCTAGTGAGGGAGAATGAGAATGAGAAAGGTTTTAGATGCAGGTAAACAATATGTTTAATAACCCTTCATTTTCTCTCTTCAGGGTTTAAGTAATTTTATTTCCATCTCTACAGTAAAGTATTTTCCAGCTGTGCTATATTTTAATACCATTTCCTATATGTAAAATGCATCCCCTGCCCCCCATTCTTCCCTGTAAATCTCCCACCTATTCTTTCTTTTTTCAGGTTTTATTTATTTGAGACAAAGAGAGAGAGAGAACATGAGAGGAGGGGAGGGGCAGAAGGAGAGGAAGAAGCAGATACCGTGCTGAGCAGGGAGCCCAGAGGGCTCGGTCCCCGGACCCTGAGATCAGAACCTGAGCCAAAGGCAGACGCTTAACCGGCTGAGCCACTCAGGCAGCCCGCCCACCTATTCTTTAAGGTGCAACACATCATCGCTTTTCTTATTCCCCACCCCCCCAATCATCCCAACCCACAGTGACCCTTGCCCCTCACTACCGGTTAGTGACAATCCTAGGACACGCTGATTTGTATTGCCTCATAGGATTGGTATTTGTACATGTGTGTTCCTCCTACCTGGTGATTTGGGACAAGTTACTTAATCTCTCTTTATCTCCACTCTTCCATCTTTTAAATGGGATATAATAATACCTATCTCATGAGATTGCTTTCTATAGCACTTAGCCGTATATAGCTATTGTTGTTTCTATTGCATTAAGTTCCTTGAGGGCAGAAACCATATATTATTCATTCTTGCATTCTAGCTCCCATTTTAAAATGGTGCTGAATGAAGAAAGGGATAAATACTGGGTTTTGTCATTTTCATGATGCTCTCCACTTTTCTCTGTTCCTACACTTGGTTCAAACTGAATGGAGACTATACTGACAGCTCACCCTTTGAGGTCTAGAACTCATTCTGAGATGTATAGGTGGTGGGGAGGGAGACATGAGGATCAGGTCCAGCCCCTACCTCGCAGGTTTCCCTAGAAACTACCCAACCCGAATCCCAGAGATGCTTGGATGGCGTATAGATTGTACTGAATGGAGTGGTGGACTGTGGTGGGGGCCACAGGGGCCCCTTGCAGGTCCCATTCACTGTCCCTGTACCCCCATCCTCCAGCGGCTGAGGGCGCTGGCTGCTGACTCCCTCAGTGAACTGCACCCCATCTCTTGTTTTTCTTTCACACATACATGTTTGGAACTAAAATATTTTTTTTTAACTCCATAAGAAAAAAACATTTAACCAATGCAGAGTTATGATGAACTTACTTTCTTACACTTCTTTTCTCTGTTGAAAACCTTATGGTTGGGTTATAATCACCTGAGCCTCAGCTTTCGTTGGCCCAGACAGGTGTACTTGGAGTATCAGACACCAGTGCATTTGCCTACATGAGAAAAAGAGGACTGATAGAGTTGGTCTCTCTTTCTCAAATATTTGGTCCCATGTTCCAAGCACACTAACCAGCACTAATAGGAATTAATGTTTATTTTATACCAAAAATGTCTAGACACAGCACCAAAACTATCTTGTGGAATGATCTAGCTAACTGGGCTCACAGTATATAATACAGTAAGATATTGGGCCCTCTAATAAGACAGAGCCCTACTCCAGCAATATTCTATTCCAGTAGGCTTATCGTTGAGGCACACAGGCCTTTGGTCTCCTGCTCACCAGGATGGGAATTCTTAGGTTGTTGTTACCACAGATGTGCCTGTGAAGATCTATTTGAATTCTTCTCTAGAGTGGGTTTCCAAGCAGTATTTGCAAACCAGCTGTGTTAGAATCACCTGAGTTGTCCAACATTTAGCTTTGCAGGTCCTACCCCAGACCTACTGAATCAGAAAGTTGAGGGATCAGATCTGGGGATCTGAATGGTACTGGAGCAGTGTGTTCTATCTGGAGCCCCCTCGATCAGGCATGGGGAGGAGTTTTCCCTTGAGATATCAGTCATCCTGCTCGAGATATCTAGGACCTCACCCTTTTCTCTGGAACACGTAAACATGGTCCAGAGTCATCAGATGGGGTGGGAGTTGGCTACTTGGAGTGGGTCAGTTGCCGCAGTCTTGGGTATAAGCAAGCATCACTTCCTCAGGCACTCAACTGGTGGTGTCTGTCAGTGCCCATGACACAGCTATTGAGTAAAAGAGCTAGAATTCAGACCTAGGCCCTCTGGGGTCAAGGCCAGACATCTTCATGTCTGTGCCGTGTTGCCTACCAATTCCAGACTAGGCTGCTCCAGCCACTCCTTCCCACCTATTTATTCTGTTTCTTTCTCATTGTTTACTGTGACATAGCTCTTCCATTTGATGGCTGAAGTTCTTGCCAGGACAGAGTTTGTGCTGGGACTCTTTCTTCCTATTTATGATGAGTGAGCTGGAGCTTGTCAGCATGTCAGGGTTCCAAAGTCACAGTCCAGGATTCTTTTCCCTGCAGATTTTTTTATTTGGCACCAAAGTAAGTGAGTCTTGGGAAGTTGTTCCTTGGGTGATCCCATTAGGTCAGGACCTGGTTTAAATGGATGATATGATGTGATGATGGCAGCTGAAATACTAAAAGCAACAACACATTTTGGAAAGAAGATAAGAAAAACGAGACCAATCTTGGTTTAGCTACTTATATTAGTGTTCTTGATTAATGTCTGCTTTTAAAAGAATCAAACTGCTAATGCATCTCTAATCACTGTACCAGTCATAGCCAGTTAGTTGTGTTTATGTAATATTACACAGTACACAGGCAAGCCTGGCTGGAATGTCACTTTCTTCCACAGAGGGAGTCAAGAGTACATGCCTCGCTCCTTCTCTCCATACCTCATCTTTGCAGCCCACCATCCTGGTTGTGACCAGGTCATAGCACTCGCTCAGCTCTGCCAGTAAGTCACAGTTGGCTTTTTTGTGGACTTAGAAGGGACCCCAAGGAATTACCCATGACAGCATTCTTCCCAGTCAGGCTGCTTCTTTCCTGCTACACCTCAGAAACAAACTAGATTGCAGATTCATAACCAGCAAGCCTTAGCTGTTCTGTGGCACTGTTTTGTTTGGCCTACTCAGTGTTTGTGAAAACTTTCCAATGAAAGCCAAATTAGAACCCTAGAGAGACTTCACATTGCTGGAGATAAATACATTTTATTTATTTATTTATTTTTATTATATTGTGTTCAATTAGCCAACATATAGAACATCATTAGTTTTTGATATTTTTTAATTTCTCTTTGAAACTATATTTTGATTTCTCTTTGTAAAATGTCAAGAATGGCAGGAATTGGTCAGAACCGAGTCATGGCTGCCCCTTGGAAGGAGCCTGTGTTCTCCAGCTGCCCCTAGCGTCCATCCCTTGCTTCATTCTGTGGTATTACCTACGGGCCCCCAGATGCAGGGCAGTTTGTGGCCTCTGCCTTATCATCACTGCCTTGTCCTTTCTCCACCTCCCTGTTAGTAGAATAAAAGAACAGAAATAACAGCAGTTCTGATCAGGCGGATGGTTTGCTTATCATTGTGTCACTTTTTTGTGAATAGAAACTCAAGATGCACACATTTATTAGTGTCCTTAGGGGCCTAGAAACATATCAAACACAGACTGTGGCACATAGTAGCCCCTTAGTAGACATCTGTTGAATGATTGAATCTGTAACTACAAGCCACAGGTGCTTGGGGACTCAAGGTCATTTATTTGGCTGGAAGAGGAGACATCATGGGGCAGCTTGGGGATATTAATGGCACTCTTAAAATACAAACAAAGCTTGGATGACGGCTAGCAATTTTTGAGTTTCCATGAAATACAGGACTTTATTTTTATTTTGTGTTGGAATACCTTGGCCACTTTATACTTAAGCCCTTGTGGGGACATTAAACTTTAGCGACCTTATAAAATTTCAATAAATTTTCTTTCTTCTCATCCAAACAAAAAAGTCCTCTTGGGTTCAGTTGGGTCTGATAGTCTCCCTAACCTGATACTGCCTCTCTCCCAATGTGGGCTATGAAACAGGGACTGCATTCCACATCTCTCTTGTCTCTGTGCTCCAGAGACATTGGGAGTTAACCATGAAATCTTGTTTTGTTACTAACACACGGCTCTGCCCTACCAGGCCAAATACACATTATTAATGCCACTGTCACAGTACTTTAGGACTAGGATTCCCAAAGATTGCCTGGGTTGGAATCCTGGTTCTACTCCTTATTCATTGTGTGGCCCTGCAAGGTATGGGTCATTTCTGTGTCTTAATTTTCTCATCTGCAAAATGGGTATCCTGGTAGCACCTACATCATGGTATTGTTAGAATAATGCCTGGCTCATTATGAGTGCTCAGTAAACCAAGAGTTGCTGTTTTGGTGGTGGTAGGGACAGCGGCAGTAGTATCTGTCTTAAATTATAAGAATGTAGCCACTAAGAACTTTTGTATGATGTAGTTTTGTCTTAAATGCATTTAATACTTCAAGAATTACAAAGTCCTTTTGTCACCAGACTATAAAAATATCAGATACTTCCCCCACCCCTTAATGTGTGATCAAGTTTGATTTGATAAAACAAGAACATTCCAGCTATGCACAGCTTTCCTGGTCATGTAAGGCAGATGAGGCCTGTGTGAGGGAAGGTAATTACCTTTCCATAGTAATTACTATTCTGTAAAACTCTCTCAGCCCTGATTACTGGAAGAAGACAAGACTCTGGTTTCCCCAGGAGCCCCTTGTCATAAAGGCTGCCCTTGGAATGTGCTGTGATATCCCTGCTGATTTGCCATAGGGATGTGGGTTTCATCTATGGTGTTGGAATACCTCAGTTTATCTGCTTTCTACAGGGGATTACAGCACTCTTCAGGGGTTTGAAAAGTTCTGGAATGAAAACATCCTTCGGAACTAAGACATGCCTATCGCAAACACTGGCGGTCCTCAGAAGGTGTGTGTTAACCTTAAGGAGCTCTTTTTCTTAGCCATCAAACCACAGGACTTTTAAACTGGCTTTTTTTATTTATCTCTCCCTCTAGTCTGCCCTTCTTAATTACTTTGGCCAGAAACTGGATTTCAGGGGGCAGTGTTATAAAGAAAATGTTCATGTTGGGCCTTCCTCCACCTCCCCGCCCCACTTACTTAAAGATTCCTTTCAGGTCTACACCAAGAGGAAGTGAATTCTATCAGTTATAGTTGGTTGCCAAAGTGGCTTTTGAACCTCAGGTCCTATGGACACCACTAAAAAAAAAAAAAAAAAAAGAAAGAAAAAAGCCTTCCATTAGGGAAAAAAAAAAGTGGATGCCTTGCTGATTATAAGAGGAAATAAATATAGTATGGTGATTACAAGAGAGAGGAGGGAGGTGTGGAAGGAAGTTTCTGAGAGTCAGAATTGAGAATGTTCCTGCCAATTAGGCCGGTGACCTTGGCTAGTTCTTATCTGTCAGTTTTTTCCTCTGTGAAGCTGGGAATCACAAGTACCACCCTTATACAGGAGCAGTCAGTAAATAGTATGTGACCCTTATCATCATTACTATTATCATGACTTGCTCTAGACTGAACCTGGAAGAAAATTCCACTTATTCAAGTTAGGAGATCTTAAGTTGTCAAAGCGTTTTTTTTTTTAAGATTTTATTTGTTTAACAGAGAGAGACACAACGAGAGAGGGCACACAAGTAGGGGGAGTGGGAAAGGGAAAAGCATACTACTGGCTGAGCAGGGAGCCCAATACAGGGCTCGATCCCAGGACGCTGGGATCATGACTTGAGCCGAAGGCAGACACTTAACGACTGAGCCACCCAGGTGCCCCTGTCAAAGCATTTCTAAACACAATTTTTTTCTGATAGAAATATTTGAATTAGCTCTCTCTTTGTGATCATATCTCATTTCAAATTTTATTAATCACCAAGCCTCTTGATCTAATCAGTAACTACTCACAGATGGAGAAATGCAGTCACTTATACGACTAGTGTTATTTACTTCTAACTCCTGGTAGACCTTGAGCTGCTTGGGCCAATCATTTCATCAGTCATCACTTGTTTCCAGAGTGCCTACTATACGCCAGGTAGGAGTGGGTTCTGGGGATATGGTGATGAACCAGAGAAAGCCCATGCCCCAAAAGAGCTTGTGTTTTAGCGGCAATGTTGCTTCTTACTCATATTTATGTCCTACTCATACTGTACCGTACCTGGCATACAGGAAGTACTCAGTAAATGTGGGGTTGTTTGGTGAATTGGGTGTGACTTACTGAAATGGAAATACAATGTGCTCTTTTGGGAAATGTATCTTTAAGAAAAAAAATGATCTGAGATTTTTCCATAAAAAGGCCACCTTGTCTTTATGTTACTATATTTATTAAAAATCTCCATCAGTCTGGTTAGATGGAAAAATTGATAGCTGATTACTGTCTTCTTGCTATTTGAAGAAGCTCCTCACCATGATCCTATTTATGTAAAATTACCTGTGGTGTTTGTGTGTGTAAGGAAATGCATAAAGGAGGTTTAACAGAAATACAGACCAAGGTGGCAGACTCGCTCTTGAATGTTACCAGACTTTGCAAAGCTTGACAAGAGCTCTTTCTCTAATGTACATGAAACTCCTAGGCTGCCTGCACACTAGCAGCCTCCCCTTCTACACTTGCAAATAAAGAAAAAAGACAGTAGGCAGTAGGGCGGGAAGAAGGTAGCAGGGGAAGGCCTCTCCGGTGCTTGGCCTTGTATAGAATGCTTTCCATTTGTTTAAAATCACCTCTTCCCTCTGAGGTAGATGCTCTCACCACTCTGCCTGATACAGATGAGGAACCTGAGGCTCAGAGGCCAAAGAACTTCCAAGGACACCCGGTGGGAGATGGCAGAGGCAGGATTTGAGCCCAGGCTTGCCTAACCAAAGGTGCTGTCTATGACAAGGCCACACCCCTTCTCTACGTGATTGATATTCTTGCCTAAGTCTTCCTGAAGTCAAGACTTTCTTCCTCAAAGCTGCTCTGGGGTGGGTGAGACAAATCACAGGATGTAGTAGTTGGAGTGTGCTTTTGTGTTTAGCTTTCCTTAGGCTGGGACACGTGGACTCTAGTGGAGCCATCATGGCCTGGAATTCTCTCAAGGTTCCATAGTTTTGGAGCCAACGTGGGTTTTAGCCACACAGAGTGCTACTCTCCTGTAGGAAATAAAAACTTTCCTCTCGGGCGCCTGGGTGGCTCAGTTGGTTGGGCGACTGCCTTCGGCTCAGGTCATGATCCTGGAGTCCCCGGGATCGAGTCCCACATCGGGCTCCCTGCTCAGCAGGGAGTCTGCTTCTCCCTCTGACCCTCTTCCCTCTCATGCCCTCTGTCTCTCATTCTCTCTCTCTCAAATAAATAAATAAAATCTTAAAAAAAAAAACCTTTCCTCTTCTTGATCTGTGTTTCAGAGCCTGTCAAGATAAGATGCAGAAATTTTGTCTAGGTGCAATAAGAATTAATGCACCTTTGGTTTTCTTTCTCTAATAGACTTTTCAACTTTTATTCCACACAGAATCTGAGTTATCTCTGAAAAGGTGATGGCCCCTAGAGGCTCTGGGGTTGCTTAAAAACCTGTTGGTATTTCAAGGATAGGTTAACATCCTTCCACCTTCTACCATACCCATCAAAAACCAAAATTACTATCCGGCTCTGTTGTTTGTTGAGGAACATGTGGCTCAGGATGCTTCCATTTGTCAGTTATAGAAGAAAACCCAACTTCACTAAGCAAAAAAGGGAGTTTATTGTTTCATATAAACTAACAGCCCCAGGCCATCCTCCTTCAGGCACAGCTAGATCCAGAAACTTAAACTGTATCACTGGGACCCTGTCTTTCCCTGCCTCTGCCAGTGCTCTTCACAAGCTTAGAAACTCCAGGCTTATATTTATATAATTGTTACTTGTTCACTAAATATTTCCAGCTTTCCTTCATCTGGGTACATAGTAAGATTATGCTCTTCTGTTCCCTGAAGTTAGATGTGGCAGTGTGATTTGCTTTGACCAATAAAATGTGAACATAAGCGGTGTATGTAACTTCTGGACAGAAGCTTTTAAGAACCATTGCATTATTCACTATGTCCCTTTCTCCTTACCATGGTGATTACTGAAGCATGTGTTAAGATGGGGCCTCCATCAGCTTTGGTCCCTAAGTGACTTCAATGAGCAAGGTTCCTTTGTTAATCCGTGATGGATGTGTGGGTGAGAGAGAACTTTTTTGTTGTTGTTATCTTAATCACCATACATTACATCATTAGTTTTTGATGTAGTGTTCCATGATTCATTATTTGTGTATAACACATTGTTTGAGGGAGAACTTTTAAGTCACTGAGGTTTTCACATTTTACTATGACATAATCTAGCCTATCCTAATACACATCCTCCATGTATATATATTCAGATACAAGGAAAAACAAAAGGTATTTCTATCCTGGTTTCTCAAATAAGAGTCTTAGTTACTTACTTTGAATAACTATAGTTAGATGATGTACCCATCTCTGAATCAATCCTGTGGCCTAGGAATGCAGTGCTCTGAGTGGCCAGGCTAGGGTATCATCTTTACCCTTGAGTCAGAGAGACAGTCAGCCCACCTAGTGCTCATGAACAGAGTGAAGGACATAGAGGTATCAGAAAATGGAAGATGATGATCTCAGGGTCCTGGGATTGAGCCCTGCCTAGGGATCCCTGCTCAGCGGGGAGTCTGCTTCTTTGTCTGTGCCCCTCTCCCCCACTCCTGCTCTTTCTTTCTCTCTCTCTCAAATAAATAAATACAGTCTTAAAAAAAAAAAAAAAGAAAATGGAAGATGAATACTGGGTAGATTAAAACTAAATATGTCCTCTATGAGAAGTAATAAAAAAATTCTCCAGCATTTTCTTTTTATTCTGGAGCAAGCATCCCTTTTGACCTTTAGAAGGCCAGTGTCTCACAAGCTTGCTGAAGAGAGTTTTTCAGTCTTCTTTGTTTCCATACTATAAATAGATATATCAGGGAAAAAATGTAAATTAGCAAGCCTAAAGTGGAAAAAACCTGTCAGCCTCATATCCAGGTGTCATAATAAAATAAAAGATTTAAATATTAATGTAATTGCCATTCCTTTCCATAAGTTCCTCCCATAGTATCCCCCCACCTTCAGTATTTGTCCAGCTCTAGTACGAACACCACCAATGAGAGGTTAGGTCTTGGGCTCTCTCTCTCTGTCATTCTTTGGTTTCTTACAATGACTGATGATCTCTCTACCTCAAATGACACTCATTCATTCTAGCCTCTGGAAGTCAAGATGAAAGCACATCTTATACCTCTTCCACATACGTGGAAGCTCCTAGCATGGATCTGGTGTAGAATAAAGAATCTTACTGTAGATTTCTTAAAAATTTAAAGATACCCTGTCCCAGTCTTTACTTTTTTGAGTTGCTTTTATGTGTTTTCAGTTTTTCTTTGAATGATATGCTTCTGAGTCTCCTAACTATACTGACTGTTTTCTTCTTGTGTTCCAATTTGTCTGTGTACATGTTTTCCTTTTATTTTTTAATCTATTCTATAGTCTCTTTTAATTTAGTATGTTTAGATCATTTAGATTTATTGTAATTCTTTAAATGTTTAGATATAGTCTACCTCTTTATTATTTGTTTTCTGTTTCTTCCTTGTGTTTTTCATTCTACTGTTTTCCCTTTCCTTCCTTTTGGGTGGTTTGAACATTTTTAAATAATCTATTTGTATAGTGTTGTTAGAGGTTGCTCTAGGGATTGCAATATACATACTTAACATATCTAATTCCTATCAATATTTTACTACAAATGGAATGTAGAAATACTATTCATATATCTAAGTCCTTTTATGTTTTAGTTCTCTTATATATTACATCTATGCACATTAAAAGCTTCATCAGATATTATAATTTTATATTTCAAACATCAAATGTATTTTAAAGAGCAAATAGGAAAAGAATAATCTATTATATCTACCAAGATATTTACCATTTCCATTGTTTTTCCTTTATTTCTAATGTTCTAAATTTACTTCTGATTATCATTTCCTTCTGATACCAAGTTTCCTTCTTTCTGAAAACTTCCTTTAGCCATTAAAAATAGATCTGGCAGAAAGGAATTCTCTTACTTTTGTTTCATCTAATAATATTGATTTCACCTTCAATCCTGAAGGATATTTTCACTGAATATAGTTTTTTGGCACTTAAAAAATGTTGTTTCACTTCTTTCTGGCTTCCATGGTTTCTGATGAGAAATCTACAGTCATTGCGTATGTTCCACATATGAGTGAAACCATAGGGGAAGGGAGGGAAATTTGAAGAGGGAGAAATCAGAGAGGGATATGAACCATGAGAGACTATGGACCCCAGGAAACAAACTGAGGGTTTCAGAGGGGAGGAGGTTGGGTGTAGGGGGTAACAGGGTGAATGGTATTGAGGGGGGCACATGTTGTGATGAGCACTGGTTTTATATGTAAGTAATGAATCATTGAACACTACACCAAAAACTAATGATGTACTGTACAGTGACTAATTGAACATAATTTAAAAAAAAAGAAAAAAGAAAGAAAAAGAAACTAATAAAAACAAAAAAAAAAGAAATCTACAGTCATTCTAATTGAATTTCTCGGTTTGGGACTGTTGAGTTCAAGCTGGGGGAGGGAATGCTTACCATCAGCTGGACAGGATTTCAAAGTCTAGTCTCTCACATTCTGGTTTCATGTATTCTGTGTGGGGTTTGTAGTTGCATGTAGTGGGAGAGAAATAATAGAGTGTGTTTACTTCATTTCACCCAGAGCCTCTCTGTGCATCTCTTTTGGGGAAGACTGGATATATAGTTCAATGCGAGCTGCTAAAACCCTTTTTATATTAATAAGTTGTGTGTGGTATGTATGCATATATGTATGTATTTACCAAACATATATTACTTATTATGTGCCAAGCATAGTTTTAGTTGTATTACAAATTAATTTATTTAATCCTTATGACAGTCCTATGAGGTATGTATAGCTTTGTCCCATACTTTACAGATAAGGAAATTGAGGGGCAGAATGTTTAAGTTAATTGCCCAAGGTCGCATAGCTAATAATTGAGGGAGTCAGGATTCAAATCCTCAGGGAGTTTCAGAGTCCAAATCTTAATCATTACACTAAGCTGTCTCTAATTAAATTGTTATAATTATATAATAAAATAATAAAAACAAGAGGAAAAGAAGAAATAATAGATCATCATTATTGAGCATTTTGTATATCTTTGTTCTGTACTAATAATTGTATACACATTATCTCTTGAATTTGTTCATCATTCAAATTTTTGTTGAGAATTATGTTAGATACTATGCTAGGTGTGTGGGCACCAAAAGTGAACACCTTATAGTCCTGGGATCCTGAGCCCTACGAGCAATGCAGTAAATCTCAGTTGAGTTTATATCTATATGATGTTAAAGTGAAAATTTAGAATCTTATGTAAATGCTTTCATTTAAATTAATGTATGTATTAAAGCTAGAGGTGTGATGTTTTGAAGTTGGTTAAGGTGCCTTAGAGATTTTAATGTATTCTAAAGTCTACCTTTCCCTACCCCTCCCTTCTTCCATTCTGTATTCCCTTTATCTTTCATCCATTCATGTGGTCATCAGTCATTTTTTGAGTGACATTTATTGCATGCAATACAGCAAAATGATTCATAATGTGGACCCTAAGGTCCTTCTATAAAAACCCTTTCCCTACCTTCCATTGACATCAGAATTCTAGGCCTACCTCAATATCCACCAATCCATGAAGACTTTCAGCCTCTGTCAACCAGTTTTGAAAGACTTTCACTTGTAGTTATTTTAAGTACAATTTATCCTAGACTAACTCTACTGCTTTGTGTAGTCTGTTCTCCTTGAGAATGAGGAGCTCATTCTTTATACTGCTTTCACTTTCCCAAATGTACTCATCACGGTGCTAAGTACACAGTTACTTCCTAATGCCCTCGATAATAGAAGAATGAATGATGTTTTATCTGAATCTTTATATGGGATTGACTTTTGAACATAAGCTATGAAACACAAGTGGTCTTAAAATATAATCAGTAATAGAATTTCATATAAGACAAATCAGAAACCAAGTTAGTATATTTAAATATGAAAAATTTTAAATGGTAAAATTATCAACATTGCCTAGTATCCTTTTTCTGTTCCAAGATCCCATTCAGGATACCATATTACATTTAGTCATCACATCTCCTTAGGTTTCTCTTGGCTGGGACAATTTTTCAGACTTTCAGTATTTTTGATGACCTTGACAATCTTAAGTACTGCTGAGACATTTTCTAAGATGTACCTCAACTGGAATTTTTCTGCTGTTTTTCTGATGACACATAATACACTGATATTATGTGTTTTGAGGAGGAAGACCACAAAGATAAAGTGCCTTTTTCATCACATGGTATCAAGGGTGCATACTATGAACATGATGTTGACCAGGTGGCTGAGATAGTATTTGTCAGGTTTCTCAACAGTAGTAACTCTTTTTCAACACTTTACATACTGACCTCTTTGAAAAGAAGTCCTATATGCAGGAGTGAGGAATTATACTCCACTTCCTTGAGGGCAAAGTATCTACATAAATTACTTTAAATTCTTCTACACAGGAGATTTCCATTTCTCCTCCATTTGTTAATTTATTGTTATTTATTTATATTGATATGTACTAATGAAATATTTTATATTCGGGGCTATAATCCAATACTACTTCATTTTTTTGTTGCTCAAATTGTTCCAGTTTGGTGTTTGGGAGTTTTTATAGTTTGTTCCTTGATATACCTTTATGGGATTTTGTTTTGTTTTGTTTTTTGAGCTCTTCCTTACTTTCTTACACTACAGGATTATCCAGACTCATCTTTATATTTCATGCCTTAGTCCTAGATTCAGCTATTTCTTCAAAAAGCCCTGGTTCCTTTTACTGGAATAATATTAGAAATCAAGAGCCCTGGTTCTTTTCACTGGAATGATGTTAGACAAGCTCATTGCTACTGGGATGCCATTGGTCTTCTAGACCCTCTCAGTTGAGAGAGTAAGGAAATGTGTGTATGTATACAAATCCATGTAAATACATATACTTATAAATATTTCTATTATGAGACCATCAGTGTTCAGATTAAACTAAACATTGGTTTACACTGATGTCTCCAGCTCTAATCCATTACCACATGGATCATTCTAGCTTCACTCCCTTGTTTATTTGTACACTTCCACACCAACAGTTAGAAACCTGGCTCCTAAGCATCCATTTATTTAATCGTTTAGATTCAGTTTACACACCTCTCCCTCCAACCAGAATACTACATAAGTGAAATTGTAACATTCTGAGCATAGCATATCCAGAGCCATCCTTCTTGAGTTGTGATGTTAATTTTGATCACCATGACAAGGTATTGTCTGGTTTCTTCCTATAATATAATTACTATGTTCTCCTTTGCAGCTAATAAGCAATTTATGGTCATTTACTTTGAGACCGTACAAATATCCTACTCCACATAAGCATTCACCTATTGATTCTTGCCCAAACCAATCTTATAATGATGGTTGTAAAAGGATGATTTTTCAAGTCTACTACTCATCAGTTGACATCTATTAGAAAGAAAAGCTCTCTTCTCCCGTAGCTGTCTATGTATTTATTTATTTATTATCAGTATGGACTTATGGATTCCTATTTAATTAAATGTGTTGTAATTCACCGATTTTGGTGCGCAATTGACTGAGATCTAGCAAGTGTTAGCCTCTTCAAGCTGGCTCCTGTATACATTTGACATACC
This sequence comes from Callorhinus ursinus, assembly GCF_003265705.2. NCBI lineage: Eukaryota > Metazoa > Chordata > Mammalia > Carnivora > Otariidae > Callorhinus > Callorhinus ursinus. Next base: position 41,562,388 of record NW_027397066.1, on the reverse strand, counting down.
CCATTATTTGAGGACAACTTTCTTACTTTCTGACACAACAAATGTTCCAGGCTCATCTTACACCTTTTATACTTCATCCCCGGAATCAGCCATTTTTCAAAATTCCCTGGTTCCTTTCAGTGGGGAGTGGTATAGAGAAACCAAGATCTAGTCACTAGGTATACTCATGGTTACTGGGTGTCATTGCATACACACACACACACACACACACACACACACACACATACACACACATATATATCTACACTATATATATATATTTTTTTTTATTTCACTTGTTCACAGTGAGAGCCTTGGCTCTCAGCAATGTCTCCATATGTATTCCATTTGCTTAATCCCACAGTACACAAAGTAGTTTCACAATTGCTGTAGTCATACCACTATGAAAAAGACACCTACTAAAAATAGTTCAGGATTTACTTACAGTTCTTTTTTTCCTAAACCAAGGGTATTTATCAAAGCATTGTGTTTTAAAGTTACTTGGATCAGTTTTTCCCTAGCCTCTCCCCACCCCAGGTGGTTCTATTATTCAATTGGGATCATTTGTTTATTTCTGTTTGCATTCAGCTTTAGGGCTATTTCCTATGCTTATTAATTTAATTGTTTTTGAATATATGCAACATTAACATTCTTCCAAATTTAAAATTATACAAAATGTTGTATTCAGAAATGTTACTCCTCCATCCCTTCCACCCCTTTTTCCTCATGGGTCATTTACCCCTTTGCAGGCAAACAATTTCATTGGTTTCTGATTTATTCTTCCTTTGTTTCCTCTTGCAAAAATAAACTGGGAAATGAATGGCTTCTTATTTCTCCCTTTTTTCTTACTCAAAGGCAGCATACTGTGTGTACTCTTTTGTACAGTGCTTCATTTACTTAATAATATAGCCTTGAAATTATTCCATATCAGTTCATAGAGAGCTTTCTTGTTCTTTATTACATTTGCCTAGTATTGCATTGTGTGAATGCACCATACTTTATCCAACCATATCCTGTCTTTGGAAATTTAGGTAATTTCCAATATTTTGTGGTTACATATAATAATGCAATGGATAACCCATTTAAAAATTGTTTAATTTTATTTTTTAAATATCTGGTCAGTTTAGAGTCTGTACTTATGAATAGCATGAAGAATGGATCAAAATTTATCATTTCTCAAATGACTGTCCAGTTGTCCTACACCGTATATTAAATTAAGGAGGGCATGTGATGTGATGAGCACTAGATGTTATATGCAACTAATGCATCATTGAACACTACATCAAAAACTAATGATGTACTATATGTTGACTCTTGACTTTAAATAAAAAAATAAAGGAAAATAAAATTTTATTGATAATTTTTAAAAAGTCCACCTTTGTCTCCACATATCGAGAGGCACCCATATCATATATTAATTTCCATCTGTGGTCAGGTCTCTTTCTGGACTTGCTGTTCTATTTCATTGGTCTATCTATTCATGTTCCACGATCAAACTGTTTTAGTTATTAAAAAACCTTGTAGTAGGTTTTAATATTTTGTTTGGCTATTCCTCTCTCACAGATCTTCCTTTACATTGTTTTCCTTAGATAATCTTGTGTTGTTATTTTCTTCATATGAACTTTAGTATTTCATAAGCTCAATTTGTTTATTTCCAGAAGAAAAAAAGGTTTATTGGTATTTTTATTGGGATTTCACAAAATTTAGAAATTGACTTAGCACAGGCATCTTTGATGATACTGAGTTATCCTAACCAAGAACTGGGCATGTTTTTCCATTTGCTCAAGTCTACAATTATATTTTACAGGAGTGTTTGAGAATAGTGTTTTTCAAATAAGTTTTACACTTTTTAAGTTTTTTTCTAAGTTTTATATCTTTTCTTTGTTATTATAAATGGGATTTTCTCTACCATCATACCTTTTAACTTCAACCAGTGTTTTTAAAATTTCTGCTTAAAAACCCTGCTTAACAACAATGTCCACAATAGCCAAACTGTGGAAAGAGCCAAGATGTCCATCAACAGATGAATGGATAAAGAAGATGTGGTATATATACGCAATGGAATATTATGCAGCCATCAAAAGGAATGAGATCTTGCCATTTGCAACGACGTGGATGGAACTGGAGGGTATTATGCTGAGCGAAATAAGTCAACCAGAGAAAGACATGTATCGTATGACCTCACTGATATGAGGAATTCTTAATCTCAGGAAACAAACTGAGGGTTGCTGGAGTGGTGGGGGGTGGGAGGGATGGGGTGGCTGGATGATAGACATTGGGGAGGGTATGTGCTATGGTGAGCGCTGTGAATTGTGCAAGACTGTTGAATCACAGATCTGTACCTCTGAAACAAATAATGCATTATATGTTAAAAAAAAAAAAAGAAGAAGAAGATAGCAGGAAGGGAAGAATGAAGGGAGGGAAATCGGAGGGGGAGACGAACCATGAGAGATGATGGACTCTAAAAAACAAACTGAGGGTTCTAGAGGGGAGGGGGGTGGGAAGACGGGGTAGCCTGGTGATGGGTATTAAAGAGGGCACGTTCTGCATGGAGCACTGGGTGTTATATGCAAACAATGAATCGTGGATCACTACATCAAAAACTAATGATGTAATGTATGGTGATTAACATAACATAATTAAAAAAAAAAGCCCTGCCTAACACATTTTTTTTTTCATTTTAAACAACTATCTCAGCACAGCCAGACTGTATGCTATGGATCAAAGATAATTATTCCATGAGTAACTTCCTCTGTATCAGCAAAAAAGTTTAAAACTTTACACATGTAATGTGGACCAGAACCCACTGGAACCATCACCATCCAGAATTTAGAAGATCAGTTGTTATCATTCTGGGAGCTCTGTGAGTTGCACTTTGGATTAGTACAACAGGAATGTTGTAACCATGGTAAAAAAAAAAAAAAAAAAGGAAAAGAAAAAGAGAAAAGAAAGGAAGGAAGAAAGAAAAAGAAAAGGAACAGGACCAGAGATCAGCACCAGGTCTTACTGAAATACCAGCATCTGAATGCACAGCTCTTGCGCTGGGTTTCTGTACAACAAACATGGGAGTGACTAGCGCAGCCCCATGCAGCCATCCTGAGTTTCTGCAAGCCAGTCCTTTTTACCATGCACGAAGGGTGAAGTGTGGCAAATATTTTACCATGTAGAACATGTTGGCGGGCTCTTGCTTGTCCTGGGAGCTGCAGCGCTTCAGTGGGGACTTTGTGCCTGACATTTTTCAGTCTCCACTGAGGCATTTGAAGTCGTGCCAGAAGCTGAGCTCTGTCTTTCCTATGCTTCATCTCACAGCTGTGGGTTTTTGTGATTCATTCTACAACACAGTTTGGGGCGGGGGGGAGTGGGAGGTGGTGGAGATTATTTATGCTGGAGTTCTGAACATTTGCATCGTCATGAGATTTTAATGGAAACTTACAAACCATTTTTTACCAATTACTTCCAACGTTATTAAAGTATACTTTATACTCACTGGAAAACTAGATACTAGAAAATACGAAAAAAGAAAGTACATTTTCAGGACCCAGAATGCTGCTGAAATGAAAGCAGAAGTTCAGTTTCTGTAATCTCGTTACTTGTGGAGTTTGGGCTAAGGCCATATGTGATTCCATAGGGAACCTTGTGCGTTTGTTCGCCTACACGATTCATCTCTCATCCAAATCCGATTCTCACAGGATACTTTGTCAGAATTCCTATTAACGCATCTTTTTAATAATAGCAATTTGTCATGTAGTCCTGATGACCTTTCAACACCTAATTGAATGAAGCCAATTAAATTTTGCTCTCTAGCAGGGATAAATAATGGCTATTATGACTAATGAAATAATCAGATTAAGAAACCACTTCTCTCTTTTCACATATACACACATGCATGTGCATACATTTGTTTATTTTTATATATAATTTATTTAGTCTTTCACAAGTGTGATGGAATTTCTGATCCTTAATAACCTCAGGGCCATCACCAGAAATGCTAATCTTTTCAGAATGTAATAAATAATAATAATAGATAATATTTGTTGTACACGTCTGTGCCAGGCACTATTCCCAACAATGTACTTATTCCTCAGAGGAGCCCTATTAAGTTGTGGCTATTATCATACTTCATTGAACAAATGAGGAAACTACCAACTCACCCTGTAGTAGGTATTGGTAATTTATTTCCTGGGCTCTTTAACCACCAAAGAAGTGACCACTTAGCAGAAGGGAAGCCTAAGAGTTCTGGCTGTCAATCAGCAAAAAAAAAATAAATAAATAAATAAAAATTAAAAAGCCAAAAGCCCTGCGGCGTGCTACAAGGCCCTTCATGGTCTGCCCTTGTCCCCTCAACCTTCTCCACCATCTCTTCCCTGTCCACCCTCCCTTATCCTGCCGCACTGATTCAGATACACTGAGCATGCTCCTGCCTGGGGCCTGGCTCTTCCATCCTCCGGTCCTCGGACACCCACGCAGCTGGCCCTCATTTCCTCCAGAGCAGCCTTTCTGACCATCCTGTAAAAAGTAGCAATAGCCTTCTCCCCAAATGGGCCCTCTGCTTTATTCTTTCCACTGCACTCCTCTGACAGAGTATAGTTTTACTTTTACCATCTCTACCTCATGTCAACCATTCGTCTGTTTGCTATCTCTATAATTTTATCATTTCAAGAATGTTATATACCTGGAATCATATAGTAAGTGGCCCTGAGATGGGCTGTTTTTGCTCAAATGGCCGTGAGGTCTAAGTTGTGGCATGGATCAATAGTTCATCCCATTTTGTTGCTGAGTGGTGTTCTCTGGCAAATATGTCTCACCAGTGGATAGACAGATGGGTGGTTTCCAGGTTGGGGCTATTATAAGTAAAGCTGTTATGAACATTCATGTACGGGTTTTTCTGCGGGTGTAAATTTTCATTTCTCTAGGGTCCATACCTCCAAGTATTATTGCTAGGTTGTATGGTAAGTGTAGACTGAGTTTTATTTTGTTTATTTTATTTATTTGTGTGCGTGTGTACACATATATTTAGTTTTAAAATAAATTGTCAAACTGTTTTCCAGAGTAGCTGTACCATTTTTCATTTCCACTAGCAATTCAAGGTCATTTCCTTTTTAAGATATAGAAAATACATGGAAACTTTTTATTATGTATTGTATTATAATGTGTTTTATCAGACAAATTGTAGCATAAGTCCATCAAAGGCTGGGACTGTGGCATTCTGTCTCTGTCTACAGGCGTGTCACACAAAGCCTGGCATATTGTACTCTGCAAATATTTGTTGAATGAAATGAAGCACAAATATGGGCTGCAATTTACATAATACATCACATGGCAATTCTAAATTAGCTTTTGATTCCCTAGGATTAGTGTGCATTATAACATTCGGTCATGATTTTGATGTCTCCTTTTCTGCCACACATACTAAAAACCTGAAGTGATGTTGACTTTGACTCAAGGATTTATATTTCTTCAATTATTGAGTCATTACATCTTTTGAGACTTGATATCCCCATAGAATATAAACTAAAAAGTGCTTTTAAGAGAAAAGCAATAAATTATTAGAATTGGGGGAAAAAAGCATGACCTACTGTGTCTTAATAGTGAAGATGCAACATTGCTAAAATGGATTACAAAGTCGCAGACCCCATGGCCGTATCCTGCAGTGTATTTTTTCTCCCAGGAGTCCTCAGTCTGCTGAGCTCTATCACAGGTCACCTAAACAGTGTTTATGAAAATTGTGGCCGTGAGCCTCCGGAGGGACTTCTGGTACTCTAAATTTGAACCGTTGAAGGTTGAATTAAACTGACGTTAGATGAGACAATGTCATAATTAGCTTTTATTTAGCAATCAGATTTCTGTAGATCTTCCTGGAGGATTTTGTTAATATAAGGTATTTTCCAGGGTCTGAGTTACTGAAAGACCATCAGAAATAATATATAGTTGAATGGTTTTTCAGTTTTTTTACACCCTCAACCTCTTGTTAATAATCACTTTGTGACTTATACACCTCCCTAGCATGGAGTTTGCCAGATTTCTTCTTTCACCTCTTTTCCCTGGGTGCTAAAGGTCAATTCTTTATCCCTAATGAGAGATAGCACTTTTCCATCATAGAAAACCTCAGCATTACTCCCTCTCACATGAACATCTCTTTATATCTCCTAACTCCCTCCTCTCTCCTTTCAACAACCATCAGAAACACAGAGTTCCCTTTTTGGAGTCCATGGATTGAAACTTTACAAATCTTGAGGCTTTCTCTCTCATCTGTAGATGACTGTAATGTAGGGCACAATGGTACAACACTCATTTGTATGATTGCCTTCCCAAATTAAGCAAGGTGCAGCAACTCTAAGATTGTGGTCTTAGAGTCACATGGGGGAACCTGTGATGGAGGGAAGATTCAGAGGTTCAGTGGTGAGTCGGCATGTCTCTTAACCTAAACCTCTATTGTCTCATTTGTAAATGAGACAATAGGATTGGTGTGAAGATCCAAGGAGATAATACATACGAGCTCTGACTACAATGTTTGGCACAATTCTGTGCCTCGTAAGTATTAGCTTTTCATTGTAAACTCCGTGAGGGTGGTGATCTGTCCTGTTTTGTTTATAGCTGTTATCCCCAGCACCTCAGACAGTCCCTGTGGTTAAGTCCTCCGGAAATAGCTGCTGAATGAGTGAAGGAATGGTCATTAAAGACCTCACTCTAGAATACCACTTCCACCGTCAATATTTTTCCCTACTCTCTGATCACAGACTGTAGGTATTTTCATTCAAGCTCATTTCTCCCCTATCTGGACCATACCATCCTTTCCTATTTCTTCTAACATACTTCACCAGCCCTGATGTTCTAAGACTACAGAGAGAAGATGGTCTCTGCCCTCAAAGAAATTCTGCCCTTATGAGGAAGCGCAACTCAACAGACAAGCTGCTTTGTGAAAAGGTGTCCCTTCCTGGTTTCCTTCCATTCTTCGTTCTCTCTCTTTTGGCACTTTGAATGAGGTTAGCATGTGCATTTTCTAAACATTGTTGTCGTGTATGATTTTAATCCAACAGAAAATCTAGCTGTTTATGGGGAGATGTTTGTTTTGGGTTTCTTATTTTTTGTTTTGTTGCCAAAATAGTTTTCACTTGTTATCCTCTTTTGACTGGCTTCCAGTAGAATTTCAGATACAAAGCAACAGATGGCTAGAAAGAGGGTTTCACAATGTCCCCTGGGCCCTAGTGAAATCCCACTTGCCACCCAGGCATTGCAGTTTCTGACAAACCTTCAAAGCTTCTCCAGCTTGTTTTCCATTGCAAAACTATCCAGGGCTTGGAAGTCACCAGAGCATATTTTGTTATTACCCTAGTGAAGTTCTGGCAATTGCAGCTCTCTGTAGAAGGAGCGAATATATCATACATATTGGCACAGATGTCTTTAAAATTAATTTTCTTCTAATGATTGCGAATGTTTTGAAATGTCACAGGGGAAATATGTTTGTATAACTCCACATCTTCAGAAATGATGCCAAGCAAAGATGTTGTGTGAATTAATAAAATTAACATGTAGTCTAGATATAGACTCCAAAACTTTTAAAAATACAGAAATTCTGCAGGCAGATAGACCATCTAGAGATGGTCCTCACTTCTATCCATGGTCAAAGAAGTTGTTCAGATTTATTTGGATGTCTCGTCAAGCAATTTTGCCCTAACTTGTATAGGAAACATTTTTTTATTTCCGTGTCTCATGACAAAATGAATGTGGTGTCTTCTGACTATGCAGTCTTTAATTTATCTACTTCAAAGATACTGTTGCTTTTGTAACTATAGGATTAAACAGAAAAATAAATTAAACCAGAAACCTAGTCATTGACATACCTCTTAATTGAATAAATCAGCACAATTGGACCTAGTCAAAATTAAAAACTTGTTTGCTTCTAATCAAGAAAGTGAAAAGACAGTCCACAGAATTGGAGAAAATGCTTGCAAATTATACATTTGATACTAATATAGAATTCAGGATATATAAAGAACTCTTACAATTCAATAATAAAAAAGACAACCTAATCAAAATATGGGCAAAAGATTTTAGTAGCCATTTCTGCAAAGAAGATGACCAGTAAGCATATCAAAAGATGCTCAGCTTCATTAGCCATTAGGGAAATGCAAATCAGACCATACTGAGACACCACTGCTATTGTACTAAAAAAGGTACAATAGCAAATGCTGAGGATGTGGAGAAATTGGAACCTTTATACCTTGCTGGTAGGAATGTAAAATGGTGAAGCCTCTTTGGAAAAGTTAAACATAAAGTTATCATATGACCTAGAAATTCTACTCTTATATCCAAGAGAATTGAGGGCATATGTTCACACAAACATTTGCATGTAACTTTTGTTAGTAACAGCACTCATAGTTGCCCCAAAGTAGAAGCAACCCAAATGTTCATCACCTGATGATTGGTTTAACAAAAGGTGATGCATCCATGCAATGAAATACAATTCAGCCCTATAAAGAGATGAAGGACTTACACACACTACAACCTGGATAAACCCTGGAAACATTATGCTAAAAGAAAGAAGGCAAACGCAGAAAGCCACATACTGTATGATTCCATTTATAGGGAATATTTGGAATAGGCAAATCTTAAGGGATAGAAAGAAGATTAGTGGTTGCCTGGGGCCGGTGGAGAGGGGAAGAAGGAGGAGGGAAGGGCATAGGGAGTGACTCTGCTAGAGTCTGGATTTCTTTATGGAGTGATGAAAATATTCTGGAATTAGATAGTGGTGACAGTTGCATAACCTTGTGAATATGCTAAACTCCACTGGATTGCATGCTTTAAAATGGTGAATTTTATGGCATGTGAACTATGTCCCAGCTTTTAAAAAATTAGCTCAGAAGACCTGTTAAAAATCGCTTACCAAATTAAAAATCATCTTGATATGAAAATACAGTCACCCAAAGTTGTGATTTTCTCTTTGAGGTCTTACTAAAAAATTGTTTATGAAAACAAATATCCCTGGGGCGCCTGGGTGGCTCAGCTGGTTAAGCAACTGCCTTCGGCTCAGGTCATGATCCCAGGGTCCTGGGATCGAGCCCCGCATCAGGCTCCCTGCTCAGCCAGAAGCCTGCTTCTCCCTCTCCCACTCCCACTGCTTGTGTTCCCTCTCACGCTCTCTCTCTCTCTCTCTCTGTCAATTAAATAAATAAATAAAAATCTTTAAAAAAAAAAAAAAAAAAGAAAACAAATATCCCTCCCAGGATATAAAGGGTAGATTTTACAGAAATCATCTAGACTTTGTTAACCCACACACTAAGATAATTGCCTGAAATTCTGTCTTCAGTGTGGTCAAGCGTAGATTTCAGCATGTGTTGCATTTACAGGGCACTAGGAGGTAGATTGTAGTTTGCAATACTGATTGAAATAAGATAGTGAATAAGCCCTGAAGCTGGAACTATCACATACTTATTGTATATCATCTATTCTAAGATGTACACTTTTTTTTTTTTCAAATGTTAACATCTTTGGGACGTATCTTACAATCGATGGTGTCTTGAATTTGATGAAAGATGGCAGTTTTGGATTGTGTGTGTTTGCTTTTAATACCTCTCTAGAGTGGTTAGGCATACAAGATTAACTTTGCTGTTCCCTAAAGGCCTATTTATATTAAAATATCATTGCCAGAGCACCCCCAGTGGTATGTTTATTTTGAGGCTTTGAAACCCGGTTGTTGACATATCTCCTAATTGCATAAAAAATAGTTCTCAGAGGTTAAATGAAAGCTTCCCACACCCCCTCCCTATCTTTTTGTATTGTGAATACTAAGAATGATTTCTCTCCTTTGTTTTCTTTATGAACTAGAAGGAGAAAGGCCTCTCAAGTTGTCCTGCCTTCTTATTCCCTTCTGTCACATTGGGCCATTTGAAGGAAGTGAAAACTTGAATTAATAAGACATTTAAAAAAATCCTATTTCTACATGTGATATTTGGATTTGAAACTTTGAAAATGAAGTCTTCAAAGTTTCTACGATTGACCATAACATAATAGTTTTTTAAAAAATTGCTGTAACATATTCTAATCATACCACAGCTTCCTACAATAGAAGATAGTTCAACTTTTGCCCAGGTTATCTTCTCTAAGGCCTTTGGATCCAGAAGGTTTTGGATTCCTGAGTGGAGATTGGGAGGATGTTGTTAATCCATAGGTTATGAAATGTTTGTTTTACCCCTAAACACAAAGAGGACTTGGTAATTACAAATGGCGATACTTCTTAAAAATATAAACATGAGATGAAAACTCAGAGCATACTGAGCCTAAGAAGCAGTTGTCAAAGGGAGTAGAGAGGGAGGGGATATTTTCATTATTAGAACACTTGGTTCTGTGTGATAGTATCCTTTTACAAAGGCAAAGCTTTGCTGGCATTGCCTTTAAACAAATATATTAATCCTAACCATCTGTTTATATGTGTTATACAACAGGAATACCTAACTATTCCCATAGTGAAGAAAGGAATTTCTTCATGTATATATTAAAATGTGTATTTATGCATATATATATCTTCATGTGTGCTTTCTATATAGCATAGATATGTGTCTGTGTATGCCATACGGCCATCAGATATTCTCTGGGGTCTTAACTCAATGGTGATTTGTAATTCAGAGAGTGACTTTCTCATGCTCTGGGTTGAGGATTTGAAATTGGATAGTAAGTCCAAGTTATTAAAGCTCAATGTGAGGGGGAGGAGAAGCATTTATAAGAGCCTAATAATTGCTTGTCAGGAACCATATAATAGTAATAACTGGGTGCTTTGAATACTCTTTTCAGTTTGGATTCTTGTTAAAAAATCTTGGGTGCTTGGATGAGCAAGGTACTGGACAATCTATCGTCTCCCATTTTCCTTCCAACACTGTTCAAACCCCTCCTGGTGAAAGGGGAGTAGATTTTAGAGGGAAGGGACAGCCACAAGAGGTCAATAAACTCTCAGTTCTGTGTCTCCCTAGCTACCTGCCTAGGCATTAGAGCCAGGATGGCACATGTGGCCTAATTGCAGGATATCTTATGAAAAACTCATTTCAGACCCAAGATAAGGCAGTGTTCTTGCCTGATTTATACCTCATTCTGTGGTTCCATCTTTACTCAGCGAGTAAAAGAAAGGAACAGGTTGTAGCCACATGACAGATTGATAGTTTTATTACATTGGGCAGTACAGCATTGTGGATAAGACCATGGACAGTAGAATCAGATCATATGGGTTCATATTCTGATTCTCCTGTTTCCTAGCTCTGTGACTTTGGGCAAGCTATTTAACCTCTCGGTACCTTAGGATTCTTATCGGTAAAGTATGGCTAGCAATAGCATATGCCACATAGTAGTGGCATATAATAAAGTTTCATTATATATAAACCACTTAGAACATTACCAGCACTCAGAGTAAATTTCTTCTTGATTTACTACAGAAAAAAGGACTTCTAATTTAGACCTTATTTATAGAAGCACACAATGTGCAGAATAAAAATGGAAACCTTGGGAGTATTTTCTCACCCAAATTTTAAAAAATGACTTATAAAGTAACAAATTTTCTCTTTTTCAAAAGGGAACCTTTAAAATCAGGCTTTGCCAAAAAAAAGTTTATTAATTAACTGATTATGACAGCTCTCTTTCCATTTCTAGAACGAAAATAGATTTCTGACCTATGAATGCTTTGGTAATTTGAATTACTTGCTATTAAATAAAGGATAAATAAGACAGGGTAACTTAGTTCAGTAGAAAGAATATGAACTTGGGAGATATAAAGACATGGTTATAAAATTCCATTTCACCACTTATTGCTTTATGATCCCAAACAAGCACTTCTCTAAGCCTCAGTTCCCAGATTGTAAATGACACTAATAAGGCATTCAGTCTATCACAGTTCAAGGCATAAGATGGTACTCAGAAAAAGACTCCTATAATTTAGGAAATAGGAACCAATAACTAGTTCCTATTAACCAATCAAAAGATTTTGAAAAATCAACGAAGTCTTACGATAGTTCCAGTGGTGATGATGTTTTTTTATTATTGAAGGAGAGTTGACATACAGTATTAGTTTCAGATGTACAAACTAGTCATTTGACAATTATATGCGTTATGAAATGCTCGCCATGGTAAGTGTAGTTACCATCTGTCACCATACAAAGTTAGTACAGTATTTTTTTTATTTTTTACTTTGTTTCTGATAAGTTTTTTAAAATTTTTTATTGTTATGTTAATCACCATACATTACATCATTAGTTTTTGATGTAGTGTTCCATGATTCATTGTTTGTGCATAACACCCAGTGCTCCACGCAGAA
>NW_027397066.1:41537949-41550014 GCF_003265705.2 Callorhinus ursinus | reverse complement strand
TTGTTTCAGAGGTACAGATCTGTGATTCAACAGTCTTGCACAATTCACAGTGCTCACCATAGCACATACCCTCCCCAATGTCTCTCACCCAGCCACCCCATTATTGACTATATTCCCTACACTGTACTTATTCTTAGACTTATTTATTTTATAATTGGAAGTTTGTACTTCTTAATTCCCTTTACCTATTTCATCCACATCCCCACTCCCTCCCCTCTGACAACCACCAGTTCTCTGTATTTATGACTCTGTTTCTGTTTTTGTTTGTTTTGTTTTTTAGATTCCACATATAAGTAGAAGCATATGGTATTTGGCTTTTTCTGTCTGACTTATTCCACTTAGCATAATACCTTCTAGGTCCTTTCATGGTGTCAGGAATGGCAAGATTCCTTTTCTTTTTTATGGCGGAATAATATTCCATGGTGTGTGTGTGTGTGTGTGTGTGTGTGTGTGCGTGTGTGCGCACACGCACGCACGCACTACATCTTCTTTATCCATTCATTTATTGATGGACACAAGTTGCTTGCAAATCTTGGCTGTTGTAAATAATACTGAAATAACATAAGGCTGCATGTATTTTTTTGAATTTTTGGTTTTGTTTTCCTCAGGTAAATACCCCTCAGTGAATATTTACCCAGTAATTCCAGTGGTAATGATCTTGACTTTACCTAAACATGCTGGTGCTTAACAATGACCATGGTACATCTGGCTGAACCCGATGTACACAAGCTCTCATGTAGAATATTGGCCTGAAAAGAGAGACAAAGTATATCACAAGGAAAATCGGTATATATTTTAGATGTAAACTAATAATAACAGCTAATTATATGAACTTGTGTGAGTTATTTAATTATTCTATACCTCATTCTTGATATGAGGTGATTAGCCTAGATGACTTTTGAGAAATAAATGTCCACAAGTTCAGGAAAGATAGAATAAGCTTTAATACCATAGAGATGATTGAGCATTTATCAAACAAGGATATAAATATTACTGGAGTTTGCCATGATTTTTTTTTTCTGAAAACTTGTGGGTATGAGGAAGGGAAGAGTGAAAATTACATCTTAAAACTGCATCTAAACTGTGAAACAGTCAAACACTTAAAGGAATCATATGAATAAAGTTTTAAAAGCAATGATCTAACATTGAAATAACTACATGTGGAAAAACTTCTATTTTTATGTTATTTTTACTGTCATATTGTGTTGTCTTAAAATTAAATGTGATCACACTTAGGGTGGTTACCTATGTACGTACCCACCCAATGCTAGATTTCCTCAGAAGAACAAAGGAAGGTTCTTTCTTACAGGAAGAAAATCTGGCATAAGTTCCATAATGATTCCATTGGATGCTAGAACAATATACATCTTATAGCTGAATTGTATTCTTAGACCTTTTCTTGGCGAAGTTTGAGCAATATATGAAATGTCTTCTGATGCTTTTAAATTAGGGTAATTACCAAGCCTATGTCTCCAGGTTCTACTCTGCTGCTAAAGGAAGAAACAATTTGTTCTCAAAAAAAAAAAAAGAAAAAAAAAAGGCAAATAGGGAAAATAAGCCCCACTGGATAACCCCAAGTATTCCAGCAGCCTGCTCTGGGCCAGGATAGAGAAGCATTGCTGAAGAGCCCTTGTTTTTCACCATAGAAAGTTCATCAAATATGATGGAGAATTATATTTAAATGCTTAGAGTTGGCAGGTTCTTTTTCCTCACAGCTTTTAAAATTACTTCTTTTGCCACTGATTGGTCCATCCACCTCATTTTCCTCCTAATATTTCACTAACACCTCTGCCCCTGACAGTTACAAGGACCTAACGCCAGCCAGATATCAGCAGGCTTGCTTAGCCCGACAGCAGCTCTGGAAGAAGTCTGACCAGAGCAGGGCGCAGAGGCTTTGTGTGAATAATGCTGTATTCTTGTCAGTGGTTTGGGACCTGGGAGGATGCTAACATGTTTCCATAGCAGATGGGTCAGCTCTTGCCTGCCATTCTGTCTTTTGAACTTCCTGTTCAAGGGTATGGTTTTCATCAACCCTGATGCTGTAGAGAACACCTACTTTATAAGACTGGATTTTTTTTTTTTTAGCTAAAAGAAAATAACTGAATGTTTTCAGATATAAAAATTTCTTTAGAAAAGATTAAAAGGAGGTGGAGTAAGCAGCCCAGATGTCTAAGTGAAAAGCTGTAACTGTGATAGGTTTTTTTTGTTGTTGTTTTTTATTTTCTTTTTGTAATGCTGAAAATTAAGACTAAGGAGAACAACCTTTTCCAGGCTCAGATTTCATTAAATGCCATTAAGAAATTAAACCTTTTGCTATAAAACTGCTTTGCCTTATTTTTTTTGTAAACAATCCCTGCACGTATATGTCATTTTGCCCTGTTCATGTCTACAAATCTTTTGGCAGGAAAAATAATGTCTTCACCTTTTCTTTTCGGCATCTTGATCTCATTTTCAGAGGGACGATCCAAATGTGGTGTTCATGGGGTGAGCAGAATTTGGAATGCTTGGTATGCTAGCCTCATTCTGATGGTATTTACTGCTAGGGGCGCAACATAGCTCAGGTAAATTTTAGGGACCGATCAACCTTATTAGACTCATAAAGTGAGCTTTATCCAAGCAGCAGAAAGTGAAGAAATTTCAAAACTTCATACATCTCCAGAGGGAAAAATAACATATTTCTGGGATGTCCATGTAGTAGAAACACAAGCGTGTCCTACTTTAAGGAACTCTAATCTGTAAACATAGACACAGTAAAAGCATACAAAGTAGGTGGTGATTATATGCCCTTCTACATTTACATTCAGATTATTTTATTATTTGACAATGAGAATATGTGGCAAACTGTTAGAGTCCCTAGAGACAGTTCCATGTGTAAATGTTTAAGGAATGGCTGTATGATAACAGTAAGAATGTGTAACATAATCAGAAAGAAATGTCTGATGTTATTGTGGTTTTTGACAGCAGCAATCTCTCTGAAATTTTAAGGCCAAATAAATCTAAAGGAAAATATAACCCCATTAATTAAAATATGATTAAATCACATGCAATTTTTGAAGTGAAGACAGACATCTCTCTCTCTCTCTACAATGGTGCTCTGATGACCACCAGAAAATCCGTCCTAATTTGCTGTGCCTGACTGGCCTGAAAGGGACCCCATGGTATAGATCTGACATGAAACCAGTATGGAAGGCAATGGTAGTCACCTCAGGGGTGGATTTTTGTTGCTCTTGTGTTTGAATATTTAGCAGAAGGGATGAGAAGCCTAAGTCCTGGATAGGCATTCATTAAGCATGTCCTATGCCATAGATAATATACTAGGTGTACTTGGATGCAAAAACAGTGATGGAGAGTAGTTGTGGTAGAATCACTGCCAGTCAGAGAAGAAGGAAGAGTTGGTAGCAAGAAGCAAAAAACCCATCTAAACTAGATCATGTGAAAAGGGGATTGATTATAAGGAAAATGGGAAAGATGGAATCCAGTTGCAGGAAGTACAGCCAAGCTTAACATGAACTAAAGTATCTTTGAGTCTTCGATCTTATCCAGACATATAACTTGTCTTTGAGTTTTATAGAACTGATATTTTTTAATTATACATGTAATGTAAGATAATTAGAAATAATATTGACCTCCACCATCCCCTTCCCCAAATTCTCACTGTTCCTACAGTAATCAGGTTATCTTTCCACACCTTTTTCCTGTGGTCATATGAACATTTATGTACACATAGGACGTTTTTGTTTGTTTGTTTTGTTTTACAAAATTGGGGCTACGTACTTATCACTTAATTACCTAACATATCAAGGACATCTCCCAATAAATAGGCATGGATCTAACTTATTCTTAAAAATAGCTACAAAATATTCCATTGTCTATGTATGAATGGGGATATAAGTTTGATTTCTCTAATAGTGGCTTAAACTGTCACAGAAACTTCTCTTTCAAGTAACAGTTCAGAAGAGCAGTCAGGGTTAGACAGCAACTCCATCATGTTAGGGGCCCAGGCTTCTTCTGATTCATTGCTCTGCCGTTTCTGGGGTGTTCTCTTCATCCTCCTGCTTCAGGAAGGCTTACCAGCACATCACATTCTATGCAGTTAGAAGGGGGACTGGGGCAGGGGAAGGCATGACCCTTCCTTTTAATGGCCAGAGCCAGAAATTATAATCATTGCCTTTATTCTCCTATGTCACAGCATTTAGTCACATGGCCACAGCCTTCCCTCACTGACAGATACTGAAGTTATTTTCATCTGTTTTCTTGCCATTACAGACAATGGTATATTAACATGTTTGTACATAGATGCTATGTACTTGCACTGTTATTTCAATAGGATAGGTCCCCCAAAGTGGAATTGCTATAAATCTGCATTTTTATACATTATGAAATAAGACCCTTAAAGAAAATTTATAGTTGGATTCATATTTTAGTTAAGAAAGATCTCTAACTCTTGATGGCATTATCTCATACTGAGCAATCCTGTTTTACAATGTCACCAGATTTGTTCAGCCATGTTTTGACAATTATTTGAATATTTTATTGTGTTTCATTATTTATAAATATTAATGAGCAGTGAAAAAATGAAAGTTTTGCTGTTAGTGAGATTGCTGCTAGAATTTAATAGAATATGAAATACTTGAGAACTGGGGATTTTGTCTTTTTTATTCTCTGCTTTATTCCTGGCACCTAAAAAAGCATGACATATAATAGGCTCTCAGCACATATTTGTTGAGTGAATGAAAACAGTCAGTGAATGAATTTTCATTGGGCAAATTGGAAATGATTAGGAGCACTAAAAATAGTAAATTTTCGGCTCAATTAGATACAATCCTTAATTGATCACCTGAGTGTTCATTTGTTAAAGGAAAGAAGAGTAGATGCACAAAATGCTAGAAAGATGCCATTGAAGAAATGGTAGTTGAGAGAGCTCTAAATTATGGATTCACAGTGTCACTCTAGTGTTTCAATGCTGAAAGAAATTCACAGAATCATGGTACATTGACAGGGATGTGGTCCACTGTAGAATCTTATGCAAAGAAAGGAAGGTAGTTAAACTTTTTCATGACAAAATTTTAGAGGAGGTTAAGATTATTAGAGCTAGCGAGCGTCACAAAATTCCCATCAGCAAGTCCCAAGTCTCAATATTAAAATTGTTCTTTTCTTAGTTTGTGACTGTTTTCTCCTTGAAATTGTTTATCTTCATAAGGTCAGGCATCATGTCTGTTTGGCTTAATATGGTATCTTCGGCTCCTAGCCCAGTACCTGGCATATAGTTGGTACCTAATAAATGTCGAATGAGTGCTGGACTGAACACTTAGGAATTTAACTTATAATATTATATCTAATGTTTTTATTGGTTTCCTTTTGGTGGCAAGTGACAGAAACCCAACTCAGACCCACTACACAAAGAAGCCCAACTCAGACCAACTACATGAAGAAGATGATCTTATTAGGAGGAGACTCAGTCCAATCAAAGTCTAAAGAAGCCAGGGCAGCCTGGACATCTCAGGGACTAAAATTGGGGTCTGGATTGCTGGCAGGACTCTCTTTCTCCCTCTCCTTCTCTCATTCTTTGGTCTTGATCTCTTCTTACTCTTTAAATATCTGAGTCCTTGGACTTATTATATCCTAGCAATTCACCCACCAGAGAAGAAATTTTGTTCCACCAGCTCCACTCTTAAAGTTGTTATGGGAGGGACACCTGGGTGGCTCAGTCAGTTAAGTGTCTGACTTGATTTTGGCTCAGGTCATGATCCCAGGGTGCTGAGATCGAGCCCCGCATTGGGCTCTGAACTCAGTGGGGGAGTCTGCCATAGATTCTCTCTCTATTCCTCTCCCTCTGTCCTTCTCCCATCCCTCCTCTCCCGCCCCTTCTTGCACACACATGCTCTCTCTCTCCCTAAAGTAAATAAATAAATCTGTAAAAAAATAAAAAATAATAAAGTTGTTATGGGAGCACTTAGATTGGCCTGCCTTAGGTTTTATACCATTGAGAAAACATCTATCCCCAGAAGGGAGGCAGTGGTGTTAGGGAAGCATTGCACATTAAACAAAGATTTCTTTTATTTGGCTTTTTGTATTTTAAATAATCGTATGCAAATTGTATTGCTATCTGGTGCTAAAAAATGTAGAAACAATTTTAACAGAATTAAGAACTTTACAATGTCTAAAATTTTGTTTAGTTATATGAGAAGACAATCAGCCTTTTAGAACATAACTCTTATTCTTAAGTTAAATATATATATATAAATATATATATCTTATTCTTAAGTTAAACATATATAAATTTAACTTCCTTCTATGTTTTTAAGAATGATTTTTTTACAAAAGTAGGGGATGCCTGTACATGTAATATAATTCTTGGAACAGTGATAAGGGCGTGGGCTTTGGAAATATTCTCCTTGGTTATAGTTTTTACTCTCTTGTTAACTTTGAGCAAGAGACATACCATGAGCCTCATTTTTGTGTTTGTTTGTTCTTGCTTTTAAGTCAATTTTGTGGGGTTTTGTTGCTTGTTTTTAAATCTATACACCGATGGGATTAAAAACAATATTTACTTCACAGGATAATTGTGAAAATCAAGAAAGATAATGGATATGAAAAAAATTGTTAATTACAGGGTAAAAACAAAGTGATTATTCTTTTGTCATATATTTTTTTTACTATTTATTGGCAAAAATCTTTTATGTGAGTGTTTTTTTAATAATTTTTTATTGTTATGTTAATCACCATACATTACATCATTAGTTTTTGATGTAGTGTTCCATGATTCATTGTTTGTGCATAACACCCAGTGCTCCACGCAGAATGTGCCCTCTTTAATATCCATCACCAGGCTAACCCATCCCCCACCCCCCTCCCCTCTAGAACACTCAGTTTGCTTTTCAGAGTCCATTGTCTCTAATGGTTCGTCTCCCCCTCCGACTTACTCCCTTTCATTCTTCCCCTCCTGCTATCTTCTTCTTTTTTTTTTCTTAACATATATTGCATTATTTGTTTCAGAAGTACAGATCCATGATTGATCAGTCTTGTACAATTCACAGTGCTCACCATAGCACATACCCTCCCCAATGTCTATCACCCAGCCACCCCATCCCTCCCACCCCCCACCACTCCAGCAACACTCAGTTTGTTTCCTGAGATTAAGAATTCCTCATATCAGTGAGGTCATATGATACATGTCTTTCTCTGATTGACTTATTTCGCTCAGCATAACACCCTCCAGTTCCATCCATGTCGTTGCAAATGGCAAGATCTCATTCCTTTTGATGGCTGCATAATATTCCATTGTGTATATACACCACACCTTCTTTATCCATTCATCTGTCAGTGGACATCTTGGCTCTTTCCACAGTTTGGCGATTGTGGACATTGCTGCTGTAAACATTGGGGTGCACGTACCCCTTCGGATCCCTACATTTGTATCTTTGTGGTAAATACCCAGTAGTGCAATTGCTGGATCATATGGTAGCTCTATTTTCAACTGTTTGAGGAACCTCCATACTGTTTTCCAGAGTGGTTGCACCAGCTTGCATTCCCACCAACAGTGTAGGAGGGTTCCCCTTTCTCCACATCCCTGCCAACATCTGTCGTTTCCTGACTTGTTAATTTTAGCCATTCTGATGGGGGTGAGGTGGTATCTCATTGAGGTTTTGATTTGGATTTCCCTGATGCCGAGCGATATTGAGCACTTTTTCACGTGTCTGTTGGCCATTTGGATGTCTTCTTTGGAAAAATATCTGTTCATGTCTTCTGCCCATGTCTTGATTGGATTATTTGTTCTTTGGGTGTTGAGTTTGATAAGTTCTTTATAGATTTTGGATACTAGCCCTTTATCTGATATGTCATTTGCAAATATCTTCTCCCATTCTGTCGGTTGTCTTTTGGTTTTGTAGACTGTTTCTTTTGCTGTGCAAAAGCTTTTTATCTTGATGAAATCCCAATAGTTCATTTTTGCCCTCGCTTCCCTTGCCTTTGGCGATGTTTCTAGGAAGAAGTTCCTGTGGCTGAGGTCGAAGAGGTTGCTGCCTGTGTTCTCCTTTAGGATTTTGATGGACTCCTGTCTCACGTTGAGTTCTTTCAACCATTTGGAGTCTATTTTTGTGTGTGGTGTAAGGAAATGGTCCAGTTTCATTCTTCTGCCTGTGGCTGTCCAATTTTCCCAACACCATTTGTTGAAGAGACTGTCTTTTCTCCATTGGACATTCTTTCCTGCTTTGTCAAAGATGAGTTGACCATAGAGTTGAGGGTCCATTTCTGGGCTCTCTATTCTGTTCCATTGATCTATGTGTCTGTTTTTGTGCCAGTACCATACTGTCTTGATGATGACAGCTTTGTAATAGAGCTGGAAGTCTGGAATTGTGATGCCACAAGATTTGCTTTTCTTTTTCAATATTCCTCTGGCTATTTGGGGTCTCTTCTGGTTCCATACAAATTTTCGGATTATTTGTTCCATTTCTTTGAAAAAGGTGGATGGTATTTTGATGGGGATTGCATTGAATGTGTAGATTGCTCTAGGTAGCACTGACATTTTCACACTGTTTGTTCTTCTAATCCATGAGCATGGAACGTTTTTCCATTTCTTTGTGTCTTCTTCAATTTCTTTCATGAGTATTTTATAGTTTTCTGAGTACAGATCCTTTGTCTCTTTGGTTAAATTTATTCCTAGGTATCTTATGGTTTTGGGTGCAATTGTAAATGGGATCGACTCCTTGATTTGTCTCTCTTCTGTCTTGCTGTTGGTGTAGAGGAATGCCACTGATTTCTGTGCATTGATTTTATATCCTGCTACTTTACTGAATTCCTGTATGAGTTCTAGCAGTTTTGGGGTGGAGCCTTTTGGGTTTTCCACATACAGTATCATATCATCTGCAAAGAGAGTTTGACTTCCTCTTTGCCTATTTTGATGCCTTTGATTTCTTTTTGTGGTCTGATTGCTGTGGCTAGGACTTCTAATACTATGTTGAATACCAGTGGTGAGAGTGGACATCCCTGCCACATTCCTGACCTTAGGGGAAAAGCTCTTAGTTTTTCCCCATTGAGAATGATATTCGCTGTAGGTTTTTCATAGATGGCTTTTATGATAGTGAGGTATGTAACCTCTATCCCTATACCCTGAAGAGTTTTGATCAAGAAAGGATGCTGTACTTTGTCAAATGCTTTTTCTGCATCTATTGAGAGGACCATATGATTCTTGTTCTTTCTTTTGTTAATGTATTGTATCACGTTGATTGATCTGCGGATGTTGAACCAGCCTTGCAGCCCAGGGATAAATCCCACTTGGTCATGGTGAATAATCCTTTTAATGTACTGTTGGATCCTACTGGCTAGTATTTTGGTGAGAATTTTTGCATCCATGTTCATCAAGGATATTGGTCTGTAATTCTCCTTTTTGATGGGGTCTTTGTCTGGTTTTGGGATCAAGGTAATGGTGGCCTCGTAAAATGAGTTCGGAAGTTTTCCTTCCATTTCTATTTTTTGGAACAGTTTCAGGAGAATAGGTATTAATTCTTCTTTAAATGTCTGATAGAATTCCCCTGGGAAGCCATCTGGCCCTGGGCTTTTGTTTGTTGGGAGATTTTTGATGACTGCTTCAATTTCCTTAGTGGTTATGGGTCTGTTCAGGTTTTCTATTTCTTCCTGGTTCAAGTTTGGTAGTTGATACATCTCTAGGAATGCACCCATTTCTTCCAGGTTATCTAATTTGCTGGCGTAGAGTTGCCCATAATATGTTCTCATAATTGTTTGTATTTCTTTGGTGTTGGTTGTGATCTCTCCTCTTTCATTCATGATTTTGTTGATTTGGGTCATTTCTCTTTTCTTTTTGATAAGTCTGGCCAGGGGTTTATCAATCTTGTTAATTCTTTCAAAGAACCAGCTCCTAGTTTCATTGATCTCTTCTGCTGTTCTTTTGGTTTCTATTCCATTGATTTCTGCTCTGATCTTTATTATTTCTCTTCTCCTGCTGGGTTTAGGCTTTATTTGCTGTTCTTTCTCCAGCTCCTTTAGGTGTAGGGTTAGGTTGTGTACTTTAGACCTTTCTTGTTTCTTGAGAAAGTCTTGTATTGCTATATACTTTCCTCTCAGGACTGCCTTTGCTGTATCCCAAAGATTTTGAACAGTTGTGTTTTCATTTTCATTGGTTTCCAGGAATTTTTTAAAATTCTTCTTTAATTTCCTGGTTGACCCATTCATTCTTTAGTAGGATGCTCTTTAGCCTCCATGTATTTGAGTTCTTTCCGACTTTCCTCTTGTGATTGAGTTCTAGTTTCAAAGCATTGTGGTCTGAAAATATGCAGGGAATAATCCCAATCTTTTGGTACCAGTTGAGACCTGATTTGTGACCTAGGATGTTATCAATTCTGGAGAATGTTCCATGGGCACTAGAGAAGAATGTGTATTCCGTTGCTTTGGGATGGAATGTTCTGAATATGTCTGTAAAGTCCATTTGGTCCAGTGTTTCATTTAAAGTCTTTATTTCCTTGTTGATCTTTTGCTTAGATGATCTGTCCATTTCAGTGAGGGGGGTGTTAAAGTCCCCCACTATTATTGTATTGTTGTCAATGTGTTTCTTTGCTTTTGTTATTAATTGTCTTATATAATTGGCTGCTCCCATGTTAGGGGCATAGATATTTACAATTGTTAGATCTTCTTGTTGGGTAGACCCTTTCAGTAGGATATAGTGTCCTTCTTCATCTCTTATTACAGTCTTTGTTTTAAAATCGAAATTTGTCTGATATAAGGATTGCCACCCCAGCTTTCTTTTGGTGTCCATTAGCATGGTAAATTGTTTTCCACCCCCTCACTTTCAATCTGGGGGTGTCTTTGGGTCTAAAATGAGTCTCTTGCAGACAGCATATTGATGGATCTTGTTTTTTAATCCAATCTGATAGCCTGTGTCTTTTGATTGGGGCATTGAGCTCATTTACATTCAGGTTAACTATTGAAAGGTATGAATTTAGTGCCATTGTATTGCCTGTAAGGTGACTGTTACTGTATATTGTCTGTGTTCCTTTCTGATCTATGCTGCTTTTAGGCTCTCTCTTTGCTTAGAGGACCCCTTTCAATATTTCTTGTCGGGCTGGTTTTGTGTTTGCAAATTCCTTTAGTTTTTGTTTGTCCTGGAAGTTTTTTATCTCTCCTTCTATTTTCAATGATAGCCTAGCTGGATATAGTATCCTTGGCTGCATATTTTTCTTGTTTAGTGCTCTGAAGATATCATGCCAGTCCTTTCTGGCCTGCCAGGTCTCTGTGGATAGGTCTGTTGTCAATCTAATATTTCTACCATTGTAGGTTACATATCTCTTCTCCCGAGCTGCTTTCAGGATTTTCTCTTTGTCTCTGAGACTCATAAGTTTTACTATTAGATGTCGGGGTGTTGACCTATTTTTATTGATTTTGAGAGGGGTTCTCTGTGCCTCCTGGATTTTGATGCCTGTTTCCTTCCCCACATTAGGGAAGTTCTCTGCTATTATTTGCTCCAATATACCTTCTGCCCCTCTCTCTCTTTCTTCTTCTTCTGGGATCCCATTTATTCTAATGTTGTTTCATCTTATCGTATCGCTTATCTCTCGAATTCTGCCCTCGTGATCCTGTAGTTGTTTCTCTCTGTTTTTCTCAGCCTCTTTATTTTCCATCATTTGGTCTTCTATATCACTGATTCTTTCTTCTGCCTCATTTATCCTAGCAATTACTGCCCCCATTTTTTATTGCACCTCATTAATAGCCTTTTTGATTTCGACTTGGTTAGATTTTAGTTCTTTTATTTCTCCAGAAAAGGTTTCTCTAATAACTTCCACACTTTTTTCAAGCCCAGCTAGTATATTTAAAGTCATGATTCTGAACTCTAGGTCCGACATCATACTAATGTCAGTATTGAGTAGGTCCCTGGCAGATGGTACTACCTCTTGTTCTTTTTGCTGAGGTGATTTTTTTCGTCTTGTCATTTTGTCCAGAGGAGAATAGATGAATGAGAGAACAGAATGCTAACAGGTTAACAACGTCTCCAGCAAATATACTCTATATAAATCAGAAAAGACCTGATACCAGGGGACAAGAAAGGGAAAGAAAGA
>NW_027397066.1:41488912-41537849 GCF_003265705.2 Callorhinus ursinus | reverse complement strand
AAAAAAAAAAAAAGGAAAAAGAAAAAGATAAAAACAAAAACAGAACAAAACAAAACAAAAAAACAGAATATGATCAAATATGATCAGGCTAGTGCATAGATCAGTGCCACACACTAGCTTTTGGGCATATTTTGGTCTGTTAGAAGAAAGTGCCTGCTAAAATTTTAAAGGAAGCAAAACTTATATATGTACAAAATAAGGGTTGATACAATGAAGGGATGGCAGATGCCTGTAAAGATAAAAATTATAAAAGATTTTGTAAAAGGAATTGATAAGATAAGTTGTTTTTAAAAAGAAAGAACATTTAAAAAGAAAAAGAAAAAAGAAAAAAAGGAAAAAAAAGGGAGAGAATGTGATGAGGCAAAAGAATAGAACAAAGCCATACACTAGGGATTTAGGGTATATTTTGATCTGTTAGAAGAATTTGTATCTCAAAATTTTAATGAGAGAACAACTTATATATATATGCCAAAAATAAGGGTAACTATTATGAAGGGATAAAAATATGACTCTAAAAATGAAAAATAAAAAATGTTTTTTTAAAAAAAGGGATTGATAAGATGTTTGAAAAAGGGAAAAAGAAAATTTAAAAAAGAAAACAGTTAAAAAAATTAACTTTGAAAAACTAATGAATTATGGTAAAAAAGCCATGAATTCTATGTGCAGTATTCCCCTAGCACTGGAGTTCTCCCGTTCTCCTTGATCGGTAAACTTGGTCTTGGCTTGCTGGCTGTTCGTGCTGATCTTCTGGGGGAGGGGCCTGTTGCTGTGGTTCCCAAATGTCTTTGCCGGAGGCGGAATTGCCCCGCCCTTGTGAGTCCGGGCTAAGCAAGCTGCTCAGGTTTGCTCTCAGGAGCTTTTGTTCCCTGCAAGCTCTCGGTACTGCTTTGGAGGACCAGGGTGAAAATGGTGGCCTCCCAATCTCCACCCGGAGGAGCTGAGAACTTGGGCCCCCGGTCCTCAGTGTGCCCCCAGAGAAAAGCAGTCACTCCCGTCTCCCCGGTCTCTGGCCGCACAACGTGCTCACCCGGCCTGTGACCGAGTGTTTCTATCTCTGGCACCCGACCCCGTGTGGAGTCTCCAAACCCAGCAGATCCCTGCGGTGCGCTTCCGCGCCGCTCCTCCCGGGGGAGGAAGGGGAGTCTCTGCGGCTCTGCCGCTTGTTGGGTCCCTGCTGGAGGAGCAGCGGCCCGACTGGGCCGCAGATCACGGTTTATGGCAACCCCGAGCTGAGAGCCCACGCCTCGGCTCTGTCTCTGCAGCCGGCTTCCCCGCTCCGATACCTGGGAGCTCTGCCGCACTCAGGCACCCCCGGTCCCCCCGTGACCCCGAGGGTCCTGAGACCACAATGTCCCGTGAGGTTTCCACCCCCCGCTTAGCCACTGGAGTGACGTCCCTCAGTGGATCTGACTTCTAAAAGTTCCGATTTTGTGCTCCGCGGCTCTATCACTTGCCAGAAGCGGCCGACGGAGGCCCCCTCCCCCACCGTCTATCCTCCCGAATATCGCCTCGGATTCACTTCTCCGCATGTCCTACCTTCCAGAAGGTGGTCGCTTTTCTGTTCAGAGTGTTGTTACTCCTCTTATCTTCGATCTCCTGTTGAGTTCGTAGGTGTTCAGAATGGTTTGATCCCTATTCAGCTGAATTCCTGAGACCAGAGGAAATCCAGGTCTCCTACTCCTCCGCCATCTTGCTCTGCCCCCTCTATGTGAGTGTTTTATAAGGATTCTTATAATGAATTTAATCTTCACCAGTCAAATGGATTTGCATATACTAGGAACTATCAATAGTTGTATCTCCTTTTTAAGATAATTTGAATCAGAGTCACTAATATTTCTCTATTTTATTTAGGTGAGCATTGAATAATGTATAGAATTGCTGAATCTCAATATGTTGTACACCTGAATCTGTAACATTATATGTTAATTACACTTTAATAAAAAAATTAAGCCTAAGCCTCCTATATCACTCTAAATAAATGGAGAAAATATTAGTGGAGATAGATAGATAGATAGATAGATAGATATACATTCTTAATTTGGGGTCCATGGAACTCTCACATCCCCAAAATTAATGCAAACCTGTGTTTATACCTATATCGGTTAATACTAGTTTCAGCTGTGAGTAACAGAACACCAGGTAATTGTGGCTTAACAAAATATAAGTTTATTTCCTTCTCAAACATACAAAAACTTAAGAGATAAGGCATCCTGGACAAGTATAGCAGTTCCCATAATCATCAGTGGCCCAGGCTCCTTTTCTCTTACTGTTTTGCTTGACCAAGCCGCTGGTTTTACTTGGCTTTACTAAGCCGCTCCTCGTAGTCCAAAATGACAGTTAAGCGTTCAAGCCATCAATAAAGAAAGGGGGGAAGGAGTGGAGGAAGGCCACGATCCCTACATTTAGGAATACTTCCTAGAAGTTGAGCATGACACTTAACGCTTGTATCTCATTGACCAGAACTTAGTCACATGACCACATCTAGCTAAAAGAGCAACTAAGAAATGTCATCTTTATTCTGGGGGTTCCATTAATAAGCAAAAAAAGAGACTAATGAGAGACTCTTGTATGCCTGCAGTAGTATGGATATATACTTTATAGAGGGAGAGAATCTATAGCTTTCATCAGTATCAAAGAGATCTATTATAATGTACAAGCACCAAAAAAGACACACACCACTGTTCCAAAGTGCAATCAGTCACTTATAGGTGAGGGCAAACTTCTAGGTAAGGATATCTTCTAGATCATCTTCCATCTGTGCTGTGAGCAGGAAAGTACAAAATAATCAGTCAATCAATAAGCATAGATTTGGTGCTGTTGCCTACACAGCATAGATACTGTTTCATAATGATGGTTTATTATTTTAATTCACCCTCTTAAGCCAATCACTTTATATATCCTAAGTCAGTGACTTCTTTTTCATAAGTTCTCCTTATGATATATTACTTAAAAGATTTTTACACAATTTAAAATTTTATCTATACTCTTCTTTCATCATTTCGGATACTAATCAAAATTCTTTTTGAGAATTAATTGACTTGTTTTTCATAATTAATTTAATTTCACATTACTAAAGCCTTTCTTAGTTTAATTGAATTTTGGCTTTTAATGCCTTTGCTTTGTACAAATCATTTCATCTTTTTATTTTTACCCATTTTAAGTAGCACATGTTGAGCAACACATAAAATGTCAAAAATTCTGATTTAATTCATTTCAAAAGTAAACAACTGGTAAAACCAACTCTAAGAAAATAAACAGTTTTTAGACATTTTAATAGTTTTATTTTTGTTTTTATTGTGCATAGTCTTTGCTTATGCAATCATTTTTAGCTATAAATGGTTGGGTTATTTATTTTAATTAATGTCTACTAAGAAGTTTCTCTCTTTAGAAACAAGTCAGATGTCAACATTGAACACATGACCAAAAAAAGTCTTATTAGCTTAATCGTCAAAGTAAAAATACATCAGGATTTTTTAAAGGATTAAAAATAGTTAATTATACAGCTATAAAAACATCAGTCTTGATTGACACAGAAAGATGTACATTTATATTGCTAAAGTGGAATGGAAGGTTCAAAGCAAGTATGTCTAATATATTTTTTAAAATATTTAAGTGTCAGGGAGAAAACTACCTCTAACAGTATATACCAGCTCTCCAACCATTTCATGGCATCTATCTTTGCATGATGGAATTAAAGACGAATTTTGCTTTCTAGAGTATTCCTTTCCATATTGCATGGATTTTTATAATATGTTGTAATATTTTTATTTCTGGGGGTGCAGGGAACTAACTAGCAAGCTTTTCCAATTTTGGAGAAAAGTTAGTTATAAGAAAATGAATAAACTAGTTAGCATTTTTTTTTTTTAAACACGGAGCTCTATCTTTGAAAGTAAAATAGTCACTTAGAAGGTAAAATTATGTACCCATGACTTACTACTGCAATTTTGAAGCATAGCATTTGGGAAATTTCCCAGGAAATTTCATATATTGCTACTTCTGTTGCAGAAGCTGCTCTGTGTTGCCTGTGGTGGGCTGATAGCTGCACTGAATTGCAATGAGATATGAAAATATAGTAACTCCATGTGAATTAGAAATTCAGTCTCCTCAATATCCTTCCCTTCAGAGTCGCTGACTCAATGTTAATGAGGATGCGTGTGTATTACTTATCTCAAGGTGTGAGATTAGCAGATGACTGCTGGGCAAATGAGTAAAGCTTTTGTGCACTGTGAAAGCAAGAATAAGCCAGCTATTTTAACCCAAGCCCAGGCATTCCCTTCTCTGGATTCCCTAGCGGATCCTTCAGCTGAATCTGAGCCTTAAAAATAAAGCCACTTTCTATGCTTCTCTGTGCATACTGAGAATCTTGCCAAAGCCTTCTATGAGGTATCTGTGAATTTACCCTGGGAGAACACCACGCAGTGTCCTTGGCTTCCTGTTCTAAATGATCCACTCCAATGACACACTGTAATACTACTCAAGGTAGGGAGAATGAGCTGCCAAAACCTATTTATCACTTTGCTGGCCTTGAACCATGCACATCCGTCCAAAGTTAAACAAGGGTCATAGGAAGAGCTTTTCTTCTCTCCCGCCTTGCCAACACTAGTATCTTGTATAAAGATTAAAATAAATTGTCTAGTGTTTCACTGCATTGGTTTTCCCACCCTACAAAGTGCCATTCTTTAAAGATGTATAAGAGAGTGAATTTGGGGAAATAGATGCTGGCAGTTTCACAAATAAATATTGAATGTCCAAAACCAGGAGGCATTGGTTAAATAGATGATAGTTATTCATAAAATGGAATAGTATGCTACCATTAAAAATAAGATTGAAGAATATATTTGTTTTTTTTAAAGATTTTATTTATTTATTAGAAAGTGCACGCACACGAGAGAGAGGGAGAGAGAAAGAGAACACGAGCAGGAGGAGGGGCAGAGGGAGGCTCACGGGGCTGGATCCCAGGACCCTGGGATCATGACCTGAGCTGAAGGCAGACACTTAACCGACTGAGCCACCCAGGCGCCCCAGTGTTGAAGAACATTTAATAAAAATGCCAGTATGGCCAGGATATTCCATTGTATGGATGTGTTTAACTAATCATATATTTAACTAAAATATGTAGAATATTATTCCAATTTTTTAAATTAAAAATATATACACAGGAAAAGGTATAGAAAGATTTCCGCCAATATACTTTTGTTGTTACTATTGAGCGAAAGGATTATGTTTGAATTTTTTGTTCCTTCTTCTTTTCTTCCCTCCCTCCCTCCCTTCTTTCATCAGTATTTAAATTTTCTACTGTTGAAATAAACTAAATAGCTGTTTAAAATAAGTTAATTAGTGTTGATCCTTATCTAAAATAAAAAGTTTGCCAATTAACATGAAACAACGGGGACAGATTTTAGAGCGTTTTATTTCTGGCATTTAACTTCATAGCTAAAAAAAGACACTTTAGAAACTGTTGAGGGGGGCAGACGGGGGCGATACAGAACTCTACACGTTGTCCTTGATTTTCCTCTAAAGTTTTCCTCTAAAACTTCTCTGAAAATAAAATGTATTCATTAAGATTCAAAAATCCCCTTTATACTTGCACTACTTGGCCATCTTTTATTTTCTCACCTTCACAGGTTATGTCGGTTAACACTTGGTACACTAATACTTGAGTTTTAATAAGCCATAGGGCAGTGTTTATGAGCAAGATGGCCCTGGCTGAAGTCTGGAAAGCAGTGAGGGCTCACTGAGCCCTCCGAAGACTAGTAGGACCTGATACTGTGGAGTTCTCCCTCTGACTGACTCCTCCTGGCCTCTTGCACCTCACACTTTATCAGCCTTCTCGCTCTCCTCATCGTATAGATCAAAGCAGACTCTTTACCCCCTGTATTAGTGCATGAGGTAGTGATGACTCCTGCCCTTGGCCCCATCATTGGTGGCTTTACTGAGAAATCAGTTCAGTGCACACATGGGTTCTGAAAGGTTGCCACAGTGCCATTACAGCTCCTTTTCTGGTTACGATCCAGCCTCCGGAAAACCTTTATTGGAATGTCAGTGTGAATACTGACTGTATTTGACCAAAAGCAAGGTGTTAGGTCCAGGATGAGTAAAGCATGTTTGAGATGAGTACTGGAGCAAGAAAGCCAAGATACGTAGGACTGAGGTCTCCATCCCAATCCCGTATATCTTGCTCCATGTCCCCATAGCCTCATGCTACGGGGCGAAGGAAGAAGGAAACCAAGTAACATTGGTGTGGGGGATACCACTGTCTTGCGCTCGGCTCGGAGTAGAATCCTGGTCATGACTTTTACCTGAGCAACCAGTAGTAACGACCTTACCAGCCAACTGTAATTAACTTGTCCCTTTTGCTTTCGTCATTTCCTAAGCACACATTAGAGATCTACTCTGTGCCCAGCTCTGTGCTAGGTTCTGGGGCTAACATGGTGAGAACAAACATTTATGACCCCTTTCCCTTATGAGGCTTACGGTCTAAAGGGGGGAACTGGTCGGGCGCCTGGGTGGCTCAGTTGGTTAAGCGACTGCCTTCGGCTCAGGTCATGATCCCGGAGTCCCGGGATCGAGTCCCGCATCGGGCTCCCGGCTCAGCGGGGAGCCTGCTTCTCCCTCTGACCTTCTCCCCTCTCATGCTGTTTCTCTCTCTCTCTCTCTCTCAAATAAATAAATAAAATCTTTAAAAAAAATAAAATAAAATAAATAAAAAAATAAAAAAATAAAGGGGGGAACTGGTCACATAACCACACATAAAAATGCAGAGCCGCAACTGTGACAAGTGATATGGAAGAGAGGTACATTTATTGGGGGGAGGGGGGAAGGGGGTGTATCTAGGAAATCAGGCAAGACAGCCACAAGGAAGGAACACTTCAGCTGAGATCTGAAGGATGAGCTGAGTGCACGCGAGGCAGGGAGAGTGAGAGGTTTTCCAGACAGAACGAACAGCATGGGCTCAAGCTCTACCTAACGTTATTGTTTGTTAGGGGGCTCCTAAAGCCCTGAGAAAAGCCTTCAATTTTTAATGTTCTGACTCCTGAACACCCCAAGGGACTCATTCAGGTGCAAGTGAATGTTCTTCTAAACCTCTGATACTCATTTTTTGTGTTTTACTTCAGCTATCAAATTTGTTTTTACAGCTGCACTTTCTGGTACAGAATTTGAACACATATCATAAAACAGACACAAGGAAAGAGCACACATACCCATTGTTTGGATTCTGATTGCTAAATGGCCACTGTCAGCCAGCAGTCATTTCGTCACCTTGATAACTATAAAATAAGCCCCAAAGGTCAGGCTCTCAAATTTAGGCTGTCTTAATAACATGATTCTCATACACTTTTTAATTTTGCTGAACATCGCAGCTTTATTTTTAGGTCCCAGCTAAATTAGATTGAGTTTGCCTGCAAGTTGTTTTCTTTGTAATTTTTTGATAAGGTAAAGAGTTTTGTCAAGCACTGTTTTTAATGCTCAAATTTAGAGAACTTCAAAGACAATTAGTCCTGGTCAGAACATTCATCTGTGATTATTTTCATGGTGAAATGGTAGTATTAAATCTCCTGATGTTAAGGGAATGGTTTTACTTCAAAGCATAGTTCCAGAATATTCTGTCTGGTCTTGCCACAAGTTCATGTTCCTTAAGGTTTTATTCTTCCAAGAACTGTTCAATGAATACAGTAGCAAGAAAATGGATGAAAAACATATGGTGTTCTTGTTCAAGGGCTTGGTTGGTTATTTTCTTTCTTTAAACCTTCAGTCAGTAACCTTATTCATTTCTCTAGTGTATAGGATGGTACTGTGCCTGTGTTAAAACTTTTGAAAAATGATAAAACATACAGTATGGTAGTTGGAATGGCAACAAGAAGCATTATGTGTATTTAGTTTTTTGAGTTAGAAAGACACCAGACTCTGTCTTGATAAGATATGGTAACAGAAACCAAATGGAGAGAGAGAAAACTATTATAAAATATTTTTAAGACAAAATTTGGAATAGAATGGTAATGTTTTTGAATAGTGTTGGCCTAAAAGATAGTATGACATAGTTTGAAGTATGATACTATTAATAGAAATGCAGAATAACAGTTAATGTCTTTAAATAGACTAAGTATAGTTGAAGAAAAATAATAAACTCTGTTAGATGACCCAGAGTATTATTGATGGTTTGCTAGGACAGTTTCTCAGCAGGATTGCAAAGATTTTCCGTGCTTTCTCCACATATGACATCTGACTTATTATTTGTACTGTAAGTGTTCTTACAGTAGGAGTATTCATTTTCTTTCTAGACTTCCCTTTTGTATTTAGGCCCAACTTTTTCTCTGTTATCCTTTTCCCCAGGTTACTTCCCTGATCTATATCTTTGAATTAATTTATATATGGTATAAATATTCCCAGCTCATTAGAGCCATATTGAATTTATTGTGCTAACTGGTATAAGAAACCTATGACCACCGCCGGTTACCTGCCTGTCATTTGTTTTTGTTTGTCTGTTTGTTTTAAAGATTTTATTCATTCATTCAAGAGAGAGCATGTGAGCAGGAGAGAGCACGAGTGGGGAGAGGAGCAGAGGGAAAGGGAGAAACAGACTCCCTTTTGGGCAGGGAGCCTGATGCGGAACTCGATCCCAGGACCCTGGGACCATGGCCTGGAGCAGAAGGCAGATGCTTAACTGACTCAGCCACCCTGGTGCCCTGTCATTTCTGTAATAATTATTCTACTGAAATGAGCAGATGCTGGAAGTTTCCTGCCACTCTCCAGTTATCTGCTGCCATGATTAGAGTTCTCTTTTCTCCCTTTCTCTATGTTTTCCTTTTTGCTCTCCCCCCCCAACTTTTTTTTTGCCCTCTATAACTATTGGGAAAACTAATTGGTTATTTTCTAAAAAAGAAACATGCTTACATAAGTAAGCTTCTAGAAACACTCATCCTAGTGAAAAATTGTAGATGACACCCAAGAATATATTAATAATATTCTAAATTATAAATCATAATTTACTGAGCACTTCCTATGTGCCAGGCACTAAGCTAACTACCTTACATGATTATCTGATTGAAGCTGTGAAATCAGTGCCTTTTTTGTGCCTACTTTTTTGAATGAGGAAATTGAAGCTCAAGTAACTTAAGAAACTTGCCCAAGGTCTCATAAACAGTAAATGGTGGAGCTAGAATTCAAACCTACAGGGTCATATTTTAATGCTGTGGTTATTTCTTTTTCCACATAAATAATGTCACACTTCATTGCATTAAGATATCTTCTGAAAGTGAGCTTGTTCAATAACAGAGTCCTCACCCCCAACCATTACACCCCCACTGTCTCATATCTGCTTTCAAAGACTTGAGTGATCTAGGACTTTGTTCTGAATTGTCCTCAGAGTTTCCTGAGATTGGTATAGGAAGTAAATAATGTTGCTTGTAGTTTTGAAGATGAGGCATAAATGGGCTCTATGATGTCTTTAGGACATCTGCCCGAGTAATAAATCCCTCCCTCCATTTATAATTTCTAAAAGTTCATTTGTATTACCAGGATATTGTTAGAAGTTCCTTTAATAACAGCTTTCCCACTGCATTCAAGTGTTTGATCAAAAATGAACGTGTTGGGAGCTATTGCCAAAAGAAGGTAAACTTGAGATAACACTGATATTTTATATAAAGAACAAACTTCTTAAGGAAGGAGGGAAAAGGGAGTATGTGATTGCAATTTGCTTCAAAGTTAGCCACAAATGGTAGAAGATCCAGGATAGACTGCTGATGCCTTGAGCTTAGCTAGAATAAAATTTTGATAAGCGGAGAATTTGCCACAGGCGCCCTTATATTCATCTGGGGTGGTCATAGAGGTTAATTTAATCAAGTAAATCTAATTTTAGTGATTAAGGAAGTCATTTGGGATGAAGAGACCTTGAATAAATTCTAAGCACCTTCATCAAATAACAGTGAATCTTGTTTAAGTTATGTAGTGGCCTTCCCCTTGAGAGATAAGCAGTAATGTCCTAGAATCAGGCAGATTTGAATTTGAATCCTAACTTCCCTGTTTATCAGGTTTGAGACTTTGGGCAAATAACTTCACCTCTCTGAACTTTACTTTTTTTTTTTTTATCTGTTAAAGGATAAGGATCATTAAGTGGATTTATGAACATGAGATCAGACCCCTCTCCTTTGTTTTCTTTTTGTCTCTTTATAAAGTGGGAATTATTTTTCTCAAAGGACCCACGCCACTCTTACTAGCTCTGAAGAACTGTTACACTGGGGGATAAATTGCATACAGAATACTTGCCCTGGGTTTTTGTTAAATTACCCATAAATTAGGGCTTCTAATATAAAGATTGATTATGTAGTTTTATACTATGAAAGTCATAAAATCAGTATTTATAAATAAATTATGAATAAGGTCCAGCAAAAACATTATTCCAAATACTATTTCCAATTGTCTAGAAGATGAAATTTCTAAATTAATTCTCATTGGCTTATTAAGAAGCATGTAAGTTAAGCTCCTATCATATGCAGGATGTTGTCTTATGTCTTTTAAGTATGAACATATATTTTTATAAACTAAGCTTCCATTTCGTCATCTCAATGTGAAGAGAACTCAGAATATTACGAGATGAATGATTCTTTTCGGTAGGCCAAGCTCATTGCACATTTGTTTTTGTTTTTTTTTAAAGATTTTATTTATTTATTTGAGAGAGAGAGAGAGAATGAGAGAGAGAGAGCATGAGAGGGAAGAGGGTCAGAGGGAGAAGCAGACTCCCCGCTGAGCAGGGAGCCCGATGCGGGACTCGATCCCGGGACCCCAGGATCATGACCTGAGCCGAAGGCAGTCGCTTAACCAGCTGAGCCACCCAGGCGCCCTCATTGCACATTTGTAATCGTGTTTTCGTATCACCGTGCACCTGTTATATTATGTGTGTTCCATGTGATGGTTAGCAGTCTTGTTACTCAAGAGACTAAGTTCCTAGAGTGTACTCAAAAACCAAGTTTCCTTGTGTCCAATCACACATGTGATATTACATCTCCTCTTGCCTGAAGCAAAAATACTTTCTTTTACTGTGTGTCATAGTTGAATCATAATTTTATCCTGCTATTACATTTATATCATGGCAGCAGAAAAGCTGATATATTTGAATGAATTTTTTATAAAACACAGGTAGAGGGGCACCTGGGTGTCTCAGTCAGTTAAGCCTCTGTCTTCAGCTCGGGTCATGATCTCAGGGTCCTGGGATCAAGCCCCGTGTTGGGTTCCCTGCTCAATGGGGAGTCACTTCTCCCTCTCTTTCTACCCCTCCCTCCCACTCATACTCTCTCTCTCTCAAATAAATAAATAAAATCTTAAAAAAAAAAAAGCATAGGTAGGAAGAGCTCTTGATTTTGAGTATCAATCAAAATACGATTCTTCCCGCTCCTCAGTTCCCCAACTGACTAGAAATAATATTTGTGCTACTAGATATGCAAAAAATACCTACCATTCCTTGTTTGGTTCTCTGATAACTAGGATTTGAGTTTGAACAGAAATGCAGAGGAAAATTTCCAAATCAGCCGTTCTGTACAATAGAACTAAGTGAGCTAATGGAAGCCAAGATAATTCTTCCATGAGAGACAACAACTACTACTACTACACCTACTTCTACTGTCATTATTATGTCGTATGTCATATCTTATCATTACAATGATAATATATATTTTTTAAGTTGCCTAATAGCATACCTCCCTGGACTAAAGGCTTATGCCACATCTGGATGTAATAACATCAGGCCAGCTGGCTCTGTCACCCATCTGTCCCACTGTGGGTTTGGCAAAAGTGACTGATCGTTTCTCTTGTATCCTTGTCTACTGGTATTGCATTTCCTTTCCAAGTCTGAGGAAGGACCGAGTAAAGCAATCAGATTTGCATAATGGAAATAGGGGGCCATATTGCCTTTATGAGAATTTTGTGTGACACACCTCCCCAGGGAAGAAGTCCTTAAAAACTACCATCTGATCTCCCAGCCCTGAAGCACTTCACACATAGAGGTTATTTTCCAAATGAATAAATAACACAACTGCAGTGAGCAGAAGTCTGCCCTAAAGGAGCCCACAATGTAAAGGCAACAGAAGGAAGAACCATGGACTCTCATCCACATCCCATCATCATCATCCTCTTAAAAGCCTCGCTGATGTGTATTTCCCGTTTCCTCATTTGTGCTTAAAATGCCTTCTGTTCTGTAAAGTAGAAGTTTCCAAAGACAGGAGTGGACTGGTATGTCCTAATGGTTTAGAGCAGGGGCTCTGGAGACAGATGACCTGGGTCCAAACCCAGCTCTCCCACGTATCAGAAGTCCGACCTTGGACAAGTCATTCTGTGTATCATCGTGAGGACTTGCTCAGAGAACAAGTGGAAAACACTTCGAAACAGGTCTGGCAGAGAGCAAGAGCTCAATAAATATTAGCCATGAGTATTGGCAGCGCCAAAGTATAGGAGTTCACCTTTGTGTTTTCCTCACTGGTGGATGTTCAGAAGTCAAGAAAGGCCGAATGTTTTATAAGCTTTCAGCACATTTAAAACAGAGAAGTGTCAAAACAGGCCTATAAAAATTATGGCATGTTTTCAGTCTTGATAGTTCTATTCCGTTAAGAAGCACTTGGTTAATGCTTTTAACCAAAAATATAATGCAGTGTATTTTTGCTACTCACAAAATAATTACAGGATAAATTCTGAATTCATGGTTCAACTCTAGGTGTTATGACCTAAAAAGGCAGCAATTCTTGAACTTTATGGTCTTTTGGGACCTCTTTACATTCTTATAAATAATTCAGAAATCCCAAAGAGCTTTGTTTATATAAGTTTTATCTGTTAGAAATTAAACTGGGCAATAATAAACCCACTACCTGTTAGCACATAACATATATTTACAAAAAATAACTATTTTCAATAACAAATAATTAACATGTGTGTGTGTATAAATAAAATAAGTGGCATTATTTTAAATTTTTGCAAATTTCTTTTGATGTCTTGCTTAGTAAAAGGCAAGTGGATTCTCCTGTCTCCTTTTGTGTTCAGTCTGTTGCATTATCACGTCAGGTAGCCACTGTGTACTCATTAAGACAATGAAAATGGAAAAGACAAATAACGTATCATGCCATATAACCACATTTTGAGGCCCTTCATAGGTCAGAGGCTGCACCTAATGGCCCTCTGAGTAGCCCTGTGATGCCTTTGGATAATATAGTGCACAGTAATTTTTTCACAGAGGAAGTGAAATTTCTTCTATTTCCTTACACTTTAACCAAACTCTACTTTTTTTTTTTTTAATTTAAAAAATTTGTCTGGTCTTCATTAATTCACTGAGCAGGGCATATTGTCTTGGTCTAATTATTATGGGAACAAATTGGGGGCTCATTTTTTTCAAAAAGATTTATTTATTTGAGAGAGAGCGAGCGGGAGGGGCAATCGGAGAGGGAGAAGCAGACTCTCCGCTGAGCAGGGCGCCCAACGTGGGGCTCGATCCCAGGACCCTGAGATCATGACCTGAGCTGAAAGCAGATGCCTAACTGACTGAGCCATCCAGGTGCCCCAGGAACTCATTTGAGATAATTATTTTTCTGGACCTCAGTGTCTCCATTTGTAAACAAATGAGAAAATTGTACTAAATGAGCCCAAGGATCCTTTTGGTGTGATGTTCTATTGTTCTCACTTAAAGTGAAAAGATTATCATTAAAATGGAAGAGCGAGCTTGCTTTATGTGTCTTATTACTATAGACCTAGGGATTTCTTACTGCATACAATTTCAGCTTACCAAATTGCAAGGAGCAATAAGTTTCTTCTGAAGTGATCACACTCAGCCTTCGCCATGTCAAGGAGTCAAACTGAGTTACATTGCACTGAATTAGTTTTTGAAACTCAGGTATATGGAAGAAGGGGCTTGCAGATTACCCCGTCTTGGCCCGTTGGGAAAAAGAAAAGGAGATTTTACCAAAAGGCATTTAAAAACTGGAGATGATTAAACGGGGCTCTGCTTGGTTTATAAGTTAGTGTGTAAGTGATCAGGCAGGTTTTGGCGTCTGACACAACCAGGACCCACATAGACTCCCACTCTGCCACTTGGTACTCACAGGGCCTCCGAGAGTCCCCATCTCTGAGCCTCCATTTCCTCATCTCTAAAATGCCTACTTCAGGTGGTTACCATGAAGATTGGACGAGACAAGATACTGTACTAGGCCCGTGGTCGTTTCAAATGGTGGTTCTGTTCTTTACTGGGCTTCTTCATCTGTAGAATGGAGCTGATGACACCTCCCTTTCACAACTGTGGGAGGATTTAACCCGCACAAGGCCTAGCATATAGTAAGAGTTCAATTGATAATAATAATATATAATTTATTATTATATAATATAGGAATTGTATAATAGATTTTATATTTATGTAATTAAAATTACATAAGTTATATACAAATTTCTCTAATATATAATTAATTATATATTATTGTAACTCTTACTTACACAAGTATTCTGAAACATGTTACACTATTGTGTACTGTACAAAAGACATTCACCAGTTTGTGTGTGTGTTTGTTTGGGCAGGCGAATCCCCAAACTGGTGCTAGGTGGTAGCCCCAGAGGTAGGCTAAGAGAAGGTGAAGCTCTAATATAGGTCCCAGGGTGGTCTAGTGGACTCTCAAAGCTGGACAGTCTCCTCCAAGTATCTACTGCTGCTCAGCTGCATTTCCCTGTGGGGAGTTGAGGCTGGTCATGGATTGACTCTGGTTTCCTTGAGTAAAAGGAACATTTGTATTTTCCCTGTGTGCCCCGTCCCCACCCCCTGCTTTCCTGTCTGCTGCTATCTACTAGACACTACTTCCCCCCAGTCTTATGCCATTCACCTCCCACCTACCTCCAGAAGTACCTCAAGTCTTCATTTTGCTCCCTCTGCCTACCAAGTGAATGCTCAACAAGATAACCTAGAAATTGTTTATAGTGGCAAATATATTGCCGTTGTTACCATGTGAATAATTTATTCAGTGGTAGGTGAATGACCTCTAAAGACATTGGGACTTTAAACATTTTGCCAAAGCTGTATATCCTTTCACTCTATTCTGGAAATGTTAAAACAAATGAATAAAGAAGACACACCAATTCAATTGACTGAACAAAATCTTTCTCAGGATCACTTAGGGAATTGTATTTTCATCCAATAAACTGTGTGTTTCTATGGTAACAATCTGGAAACTGGTGTCCTTCGTTTTAGGAAATGTTCTTATATTATTTCTTTGATACTTGGCACATTTTTTGGGCACATCTTATTGTTCACGTATTGAACCCGGAATGATTCTCTAAAGATTTTTTTCTTTCCTATTTTCCACTTCATCTCCCTTTTTTTCTAGGTGTAAGATTACTTCAACTTTATCTTTCAACCCTTCTTTTGGTTTTTCAAATTATTTCTGTTATCATTTTGAACTTACGAGAACTCTTTCTTATTCTCTGAATGTTTTAAGACATCCTGTTCTTATTTTGATTTAACTCTCTTCTCTCTGAAGATATTCCTTGTCATTTTGGTAATCCCCTGCATCATTTGTATATCCTCTGAATTTCTTGATTCTGTTTTTTTGATCTCTGTCTTTATGTTGGAGGCTTGTCTTAGGTGTCTGGTGACCTTATTCATCTTTAAGAGTGAGGCACTAAATGGGTCTGTGCATGGGTGGGACTGCTCTTCGTACCTGGTGGGCCTCACTGAGTAGCAAACAAGCCCCTCCACCTGAATAGCAGTATCTGTGGGCCTTTTCTCTCCGGTTGGTCCATTTCTCTAGAGAGGACTCTGCCAGCCCAAGGCTTCTTAGGTCTGTAGTCTAAGGTCTACTTTTTTACATTTATAATTTTTTTAAGGATTTTATTTATTTATTTGACAGAGAGAAACACAGTGAGAGAGGGAACACAGGCAGGGGGAGTGGGAGAGGGAGAAGCAGGCTTCCCGCTGAGCAGGGAGCCCGATGCGGGGCTCGATCCCAGGACCCTGGGTTCATGACCTGAGCCGAAGGCAGATGCTTAACGACTGAGCCATCCAGGTGCCCCTATATTTTTTTTTTTTACCAATAGCAATCAAGGTATGTTTATTCATGTTATTGCTGTTGCAGGTGTCTTGAGGGATTATTTATACTCACCACTAACTTGAAATACAGCAGTTTGGGACCTAACACTAGATCTTACTATTTTATATGGCACTAAAAAAACACATCCATCACAATTTTTGTCCATTTGGGGAATTGTATTTCAATATAATTAGTTTTCTTAGCAATCTTATGTATTTTATTTTATGCATTCAAAAACATCATTCTGCACATGGTTCCGTAGACTTCCCCAGACTGCCAGAGATGCCCGTGGCACACAGACACACCCAAAATGGTCAAGGAAGGAAGGAAGAGAGAGAGAGAGGAAGGAAGGAAGGAAGGAAGGAAGGAAGGAAGGAAGGAAGGAAGGAAGGAAGGAAGGAGAGAGAGAGAGAGAGAGAAAGAGAAAGAGAAAGAGAAAGAGAAAGAGAAAGAGAAAGAGAAAGAAAAAGAAAAAAAGAAAAAGAAAAAACAAGAATTCCCTTTCAATTGCCTTCCCGAAGGTTTCAGCCTGACTGCCACCGTTCCCAGAGCTGCTCGGGGAAAGAGGGGTGAGCTGAGTGTCACCTTTCAGTGAGAGCCTCATCCTTTGCTATTTTTTGGTGTCCCAGGTTTTGGGGGCTCTCTATTTCATTTTACCCAAGATTAACCTCCTCCTTCTTGGAGGAAATGGAAAGATCTGTCACCTGGCTGGGGTTGATCTGGGGATGATAGCTGATATCTGAAAGTCTCACTTTCAATCACTTAACCTCCACTACCATTTACCTCCACTCTACACCTACAGCAGCTCCTGGTACCCCAACTCTGGAGTGTTTCTGAGGTGTTGGGGCTGAACGGCATGTGACTCAAAGGTTTTCTCACCATGTGCTTTTTGATCTTGTATCAGGTCGTCCCCTGTCCTATTTTCTCGTCCTGGTGCGTTAGTACCTTCTTTACTGCCTTCCTGTCAGTTTTGGAAGCTTGTGGCACAGGCTGATATAAACTAGTATATTCAGTCTTCCACATTTAACTGAAAGTTCTCACCAGTTGTTTCTTAAGCAACTGATAAAGAGTGCAAACTCAGAGATCCAAGCTGAAAGATTCATGAAGGGCAGCATATGTGGGGCAATCTTGCGTTCCTTTTTGACAATAGTTTTGAATTTGGACTGCAAATTGGAATCATCTGAGGAATTTTAAAATTATTGGTGCCTGATCCCGCCTTGAGAGATGTTGGCCTAAGGCATGGCCTGGGAATAACAATTTTTAAAATTGTCCAGGTGACTGTAATATGCAGCTAGTCCACCGTTAATATAGGCTTTCGTCCTGAAATTCTGCATATATTTTCAAAAGCCATTTTCCCTGGGACGTTTTGTGTATTTGAACTGAAGACACAGCTATCTCTGTGGTTGTCTGACTGGCTTGAATATTAAAAACATACATTATTTTTGTTTTACTAAATGTAAGGGCAATTAATATCTTTTCCAAAATAAATGAATCTCCTCTACCCTCCAAAATTATGTGAAAACATACTAATAAAGATTATTTATAGGGCGCCTGGGTGGCTCAGTCGATAAGCGTCTGCCTTCGGCTCAGGTCATGATCCCAGGGTCCTGGGATCGAGCCCCACATCGGGCTCCCTGCTCAGGGGAAAGCCTGCTTTTCGCTCTCCCACTCCCCCAGCTTGTGTTCCCTCTCTGGCTGTGTCTCTCTGTCAAATAAATAAATAAAATCTTTAAAAAAAAAAGATTATTTACAAATGAAATAGGACTCAATTATTTAATCTATTTAATGACATGGTATACTAAAACTATCATCTCTGTCTTAGCATTGTTATTTAAAGTAGACTTAAGGTTAGTCATATTTGTAACTAGATTTGTAGTTAACTAAGTTAGTAAAAAATTCAGCTGTCCGTTGAATGGTCAGATTTCGTGTGATCGCATTAGTGACACTGGGCAGTTAGGTGCTGAGGATGAGGGAGAGGTGCCCTTTGCTTGAATTCCAGAGATGGCTTGTAGGGAGTGCTGAGTGCGTCTCTCCCTGCCCAAGCTGCCTGCGCTCTGCACCTGGGGTCAAGTGCCTGCTAGTCTCTGCACTGCCACTCAGCTGCTCTTTATTAGTTTTGATGACTTTCTGGCCACAAACACAGCACCAGGTATATATGACATCATTTTTTATGCTCTACCACACTGGGAAACTAATGAGAGGCCTCTAGTACCCTTCCTCTCAGCCTTGAATGGCACGTGCCTCACCCCTGCTTTAACGAGCTTTAATTCTGCTTTAATTCCTTTTCCCCGTTCCTCACTGTGTTCCAATATATGCGAGGATCTAGAACTAAAGAAGACAGAGGGATGTACCGAAATGTAAATTATTAGTGGCCAACAAGAGTTCTTTACTAGAGCAGCTGAACAATTAGAAACACTCGGTATATTATGGAAGATCCTGTCTTAGGAGGGAGTCGTGGTAGTTCACACTACTTGTCAGTGTTCAAATTGCATTTCATGTGTGATTGTGCAATTTAATTGAATAATATTTAGGAAAAAATATTAAATATCAGACTCTCTGTTGTGGATAAAACAGAATCAGCACTTTTCTGTAAAATCTACTCTTTTTCCTTTACTTAAGTCCAAAGCTGTCATTTCTCCGAGGGCCAAAAAATACATTTCCCGTTAACATTTTAGAGACATCGATGGGGTCCAAACTAAACTGTGGCTGAGGCTGAATGCTCGGGATTTGCCATAAGAATGGACATCCCCTGGGTCTTCACCTGAGGTCATTAAATTGATTTAGTCTAGGCCCACTGGTTGTATTTTAATGCAGCTTAGCTGTAAAAATACAAGGCCCCTTTGTGTAATACAGGCAGTGCATTGTTATTTTTCTAGGCTTGTCAATGTAAAAAATGTGTCTGTTTGCCTTCCCTTACGACCTGAAAAAAAAATTTTTTTTAGCTATATTACAGAGTAGCAGGACACCCTGGAAATGTTAGTTTTGGAAGGTACCTTGAAGAATAACGTAAAAAAATCTGGCAACATAATTCGATAAAGGTGCCAGGGATACACATGTTCATTTGGGGGTACTTTATTACCCTTTATTTTTAGTTAAGTACCAGGACTAGGAGTGAACCACATTAAGAGTCTCTAAGAGGCTGGTGGTTCTTCTGATGGTGGTCTGCTCTGGCTGGAGAAGTCATTTTCACCGTAGCCAGCCAAGCAAAGGGGCACATGCTCCGATCCCCAGAACCCCAGGAAAGCCACACGAAATAGCCTATGCCCAACACTTGCCCAAAATAAAGCAGATGGCATTTGACTTGCCGGGACATTTGCCATACTTAGTTCTGCATTGTTGCCATACCCATGTGTCTGTCAGAAGATTCTGTCGAGTCATAGTGTTTCTTTTTCCTCTCTTTCTCTCTCTCTGTCTTTTTTCTTGGCCTGGAGACATCAGTAGCCATTTCCTTAGATATGTCTTCTTGTGGGTTCTTCTAGGGCAGTTCTGTTTAATCCTAGTAGGTATTAAGATGAATACCTTACAGGAAATGGCCACCCAGCTTCCTATGTGGTTTTGTATCGGGCCTATTTTTAGGCTACTTTCCATACCTCTGGGACTCCCAGGCCTTCTCTCCCAAGGGTTGGTCTCCAGCTGTGGACATTTTAATGCTATAAGGGGACCTAGCAGAGAGAGGCTGTGTCACTTTTCTGTCAATCACCCTGCTGTGGTGTGGCCTCGGAGGTGCTATTATTCAGAGTGTCATTGATCCCAGTCCCACTGCCACAGGCTCTGGAGCCTTGCAGGCATCAGTTAGAATCTAAACTCTGCCACATGCTGCTGTGTGACCACCAACAAGCAACTTAACGTCTCGGACTGTCAGCTTCCTGATATGTAAAATGGAGGTTAGTAGCAGACCTTCAGGGTGTTGCGTCAAAGATTAAATCGGATCATGAATGCAAAGTGCCTAGTAGATAGTAAGTGTTCAATAAATGTGAAATACTGTAATTAGGTATTATTGCTGCTATGACTCTGAATATCCTGACCTTAACCCAGGCCCTCCACCCACGAACACAAACCCCGAGATTATCCTTATTGCCACTTCTCCCCCCCTTAATCTGTTAAGTTTAACTTTTTAATGTTGGACTTAAACAAAAGGCCTCATTTTTGATGACCAGGCTGTTCGTAGTGATCCGTGACTCCACCCATCTCTGGCTTCTTATGCTCTAAAAGGCTTTCATTTCTTTGAAATAACATCGCTTAAAGTCCTCTTGTTC
Source organism: Callorhinus ursinus (assembly GCF_003265705.2). Taxonomy (NCBI): domain Eukaryota; kingdom Metazoa; phylum Chordata; class Mammalia; order Carnivora; family Otariidae; genus Callorhinus; species Callorhinus ursinus. The sequence goes on along the minus strand of NW_027397066.1, from coordinate 41,517,550 downwards.
TTTGCTACCCATTAGATGTATTACCATCTATTTTTCAGTTCAAGTTCAACAAATACTTATCAGGGATCTTCCGTGTGCCAGGCGCCACGCCAGGAGATAGGAATGCAGAACTGATGAATATATGATTCTTGCCCTTGAGGAGCCTTCAATTTAGTGGGTCAGCAGACATGTAAAAAAGTCAACTAAAATACAAAATGATAATTTGTCAGAAATTATAGGAGAGACGAAAAATATACAGGGGACCAAGGAGCAGATGCTTCTGACTCAGCCGCAGGAAAGCCAAGGGGGAAGAGGGGAGCTCTTTTCCGAACAATAGGAGCGAGCCAGGTAGCCACCTGATTCCTCTCTAGGCAGGGGGACAGCAGAGGCAGAAGCCTGGCAGGGAGCAATCGAAGGGTACCTTTAGGGAGTTGCAGGAGAACCATGTGCGCGGAACACATCGTGCTGGTGTGGAGCACTGGGACTGAGACAAGAGCGTCTGGAGGTGGGAGAGGGCGAGAGGACGAAGAGCTTTGTATCTCTTCCTGAGGAATGTAGACCTGGTCCTCGAGATGGTGGTAGAGGTGGGGTGGGGTTTTCAGCAGTGAACTCCCTGTTTTCTTTTTCATTCCAGTACCACTTGCATATCGTAGAGTGCATGAGCCAGAAGTCTGCAGCCTAATGAATTGTGCATGTGTGTGCACCTGCAGGTACATACAGCGTTTCCAGCAGCGGCCTCATGAGTCTTTCCCACAGTCCCCCGAGAGGTAACCACCATTCTGGCCTCTACCACCACACATCAGTTTGGCCGCTGTTGAGCTTTGTATAACTGGATTCACACAGTGTGTGCTCCTTAGTGTCTGGCTGCCCTTATTCCACACTGTGGGCATGAGAGCCATCCATGCTGTTGCATAGAGCAGTTGCCTCTTCCTCTGTGAATGCTGTATAGTGTTGCCTTGTACGGAATGTCTCTGCAGGCACTTGTGACGACTGATTTTTTTTCAGTTGTTGTCCGAAAAGTACCTGAAAGTGGACCAAGAATGAACTCCTTCCCCACTTTCATTTTTGTCCTTTTTATAAAATGGTCATTTACAAAAGTCTCGGTTACCGTTTGGCTTTTAAACTGGGGCTGTCCCATTATCCCACCTGAAGGACCAAGGACCTGTCAGTAGCTGGAACACTAAGACCTGGAACATCTTAAGTGACCAGTGGCTCAAAGGTGTTCTAGTTCATAATGTAAGGTCTTTATTTTCTTTTTACTCTTTACTGCCTCCCATGACCTTCCACCTCATCAATTAACAACTGATTATTGAGAACTTACTATGTGCCGGACTTTAGGACGTGTGACAAGACGTTTCTAATGAGCAGTCAGTTAAGATTCTGCCCCAGTCTGGAGGGTTGGAAAGCGCTTTCTTAAAGAAATGACAGTTGATCTGAGAACTGAAGGATGGGCAGGAGTTAGCGAGGAGAAAGGAGGGGAACAGCATATGCAAAAGCCCTAAGGTGGGAAGAAACCCTCAGAGTCCCAGAATCCAAAAGAAAGCTGGTGTACCCTGACATGAAGAGGGAAGGAGGAAAGGACAACAGACTTGGAGCAGGAGATGTAGACAGTGACCCAGTCATGTGAGAGCTTGTGGTCCCTTAAGGATCCTGGACTTTATTATGAAGGCAATGTAAAGCCTTTGAAAGGTTTTGAGAAGGGGAGTGATGGGATCTCTGTTTTTGCATTTTTTTAAATAATTAGATTCCCTGGAACACTTTTGTAAAAAGAAAGGGAGCCTACTGCCAAAATCTACCTAACCTATAAGTCCAGGACCTATAGGAAAATTAGCTGTAATGGAGCGACCAGTCACTGTTCTTTGATGGCCTCATTTCATTTCCAACATGTTTAGGTCTCTTTTGTGTGTTTTTTTTCTTCCTTGCATCCTAGACTTCCCGGACTGCCTTCCTTTGACTCGGATATTAGGGGAAGTGCTCAGCAGTACTAATTTTAAAATCCTTACTTTCCTCTTTAATTGAAATCTTCTTTCAAAGGTGGCGCTTCAGGATCTTAACTTTAGAGGGAGGAACACTGATACATCACTAGTGCACTTCAGTGTCATTAGCTTTACTCTATATCCAGACTGAGAAACAATTTAGTGACATAAGCAATCGTATTCATCAGAGTAATTAACCCTTGCCACTGTAATTAAAAAAACAAACAAACAAACCCAAAACACATCCCCGTGCCTTATTCATTAGGGGATGTGGTCAGTGGTATTGTAATAGCATTGTCTGATGACAGGTGGTAGCTCTACCTCTGGTGAGCACACATAATATACAAAGAAGTTGAATCACCGTGTTGTACACCTGAAGCTAATATAACATTGTGTGTCAACTACGCTCAAATGAAACCAATTTTTTAAAAAATAAAAAATGTAAAACCCCAAATCAAAGTGGCGTAAGCTAAGTATTCATTTTCTCACTCAAGCCAGGCCCGGTATTGTGGTGATAACCCTCATCCAAGAAGTAACTCAGAGACCTGGCCTCCTTCCCCTAGGTGCTTCCTTGGAGTCTCGGAGTCTTTAGCTTGCAGCCACACCGCTGGGGAAAAGAGTGCTCCAGAGATTGTGTGGGAGGTGATGTTGCTGGCCCTGAAAGGGGTAACCATCCTGTCTGCGCTCATCCATTGGCCAGAGCATAGTCTCAGGCCCCCAGAACCCAGCTAGCGGGAAGGGAGGCTGAGAAATGTCCTTGAGTGCCAGGAAGACAAGATATAAGAAGTCAGCACCTAGCCAGTCTGCTACAGCGATATAAGATGTGCTCAAATTCTGTCGCTTTTTGCAAATTGCATTTATTCATCCTTTTAGTCACTAAGTGTCATGAGTACTGCACTGTGCCAGGCTCTAGGAATACACTGGGGAGCAGGATGGCCGGTGGTTTCTGCTTCATGGGGCTAGCAGTTTAACCTAGCGACAGATATAAATAAAACAATCAAACAAATGGGTATTTCATTATAACATTGTAATAAGGGCTGTGAAGGAAAATAGGCTGATGTTATGAGAGAGCTCATAGTGGAAGAGACATAGCCTAGTCGAGAAGAGTTTGAAGAGGGCCCCTCCAAGGAGGAGGCAGTTAAGGGGCCACCTGGCAGATGACAGGAAGTGGAGAGAGAAAAAAATGGGCAGGTTTCGGGGGGAACAAGAAGGGGCACTGGCAGTTCCAGGAACTGAAGGAGGCATGGCTGAAGCCCAAAGAGAATGGGGAGATAGGAGCCAGATGATTCAGGGCCTCGTGGGCCATGAAAAGAAAACAGTTGGGGAAATAAAGCAGTAGGAAGCCATTGAAGGATTTTCAGCCTCGGAATAACATGATCCTATCTGCGTTTTATAAAACACCAGCCTCAATGTGGAGAATGGACTGGAGTGAGGCCAGAGATGGTGTTGGCAATCAGGAGCATTATCTATGTGGCTTTTTCCTGGTTTCTGTTCTTCCTGCGAGCCTCCCACCACTGTATGTAAAACTATCAGGCTCCAATGGGAGGGCTGTAATTTTCAGTTCCAGACATGGAGATGTTATCTGTATTATTGAAGTAGAATAATCTAATCCAATTCTGAGCTCTTTGTCATCTTGAAATATTCCTCATGGCCTCTAGTGTCTGCTTGATTCAGTTAATCATGTCAGCTGTTTAGCCAGACTGTTGCCGGCGAGGTTTGCCGCCACTTAATCTGGAGCTGGTAGAAAGCCATGCTGGGGACTTCTCTGTCTGCCATTTTGAAAATGTCTAAGCAACACATCATTTGTCCAGTGTTATTGGGGGAAAAGCTGTCCCCCATAAGATCTTGTTTCCCTTAAGTACTCGGAGTTGTTTTTAAGACTTTAAAATTTTTTCTGATTTCAAAAGTGAACATAGAAGCATTATTAAAGATAGACATTTAAAGGAAAAAATTCCCTTAACTCCATTATATGACATTTTTACTTTTGTGTATCACATGAGAGTATTTGTGGACTTGTATGCACATATCAAAATATTTTCTTTTTTTTTCTTTTTTCTTTTTTAACCTCAAAACAGTGTCTTCTTGTCTATAGCAGAAGTAAATAAATACTTATTGGCTGAGTCAAAGAACATATGAATTAATAAATGTTAATTGAAGAAATTTTTCAAAAGCTGAAAAGCTACATGAAAAAAATTAGAATGACCTAAAATAAACTCAACAACAACAACAAAAGAGCACATAATCCCTCCCCTGAAAGACAGATTTTGCTTGTGTGTTTTTACGCAGTTTAATGGACCATTTTATATCCTGCTTTTTTAAAGAAACATTTTAGTGGCCTTTCTCCTAAAATATTTTATATAATTTTCTGACATGAGGTAGAGCAGATACCATTATCAGAAATTTGACAAAGATAAACTCAGACTCAGATTAGATGGCGGGGTGCAAGGGCACAGCCAGGCTAGGCCCCCTGATTCCAAGTGACACATTCCTTCCACTTGCCCTGTGCCTCTCTGTTTACTCTCGTATGTCATCCTGTCACTTGAGAACAAAATGAGGAGGGGGAGGTGGCTAATGGCCGTGACACGTAGTGGTTTAGAATACCAGGAAGCCAGACTGCCTGGGTTTCAATCCCAGTCCCCCTGCATGAACTTGCCCAAGGTACTTCACCTCTGGACACCTACCACTTCGGGCTGGAACACAGAATATGAAGAGTGCATGACACATGTGTGCCACGTGGTATATGCACTGTGTGAGTGTTTGTTGTTATTACCACCGGTAATCTACATCCAGGTCCCTGTACATTCCTCCTCATCATCTACCTACTTTGAGATTATGGGTGTGGCACCTGGATGGCTCAGTCAGTTAAGCATCGGCTGAGGTCACAATCCTGGATTCCTGGGATTGAGCCCTGCCTCAGTGCTCAGCAGGGAGTCTGCTTCTGCCTCTGCCTCTGCCCCACCCCCCATTTGTGTGTGTGTGTGTGCATGCGCTCTCCCTCTCAAATAAATAAATAAAATCTTAAAAAAAAAAAAGATTATGGGTGTGCCAGACGGAGTTCCATGGCTTAAGATTTCTAATGGCAATGCTGGCCAAACGTTCTTGAAAGCGTGGATGTGTTTTTGCCCTCACTGGTAAATTCCAGATTCACAAAGGTTGAAATTTGTCCCTTTCCACATGGAAATAAACATGTGAAGTCTCTTGGGCTAAATAAACTGAACTGGGATAAAAGCAGGTACGCCTTTGGGCTCATTCTTTGGGACATGTACTCCATTATTATTATTTTTTTTTTTTAAATAAGCTTTGTACCCAATATGGGGCTTGAACTCACAACCCCAAGGTCAGGAGTTGCATGCTCTACTGACTGAGCCAGCCAGGTGCCCCTGGGCTATGTACTCTAATTCTCATTCAGCTGTTCATCCAGTTCACTCTGCAAGCTCAAAGTGGTCCCCAAGATCGTTATGATGCTTTCCTTTTTTTTTTTTTTAGGTCAAGACAACACCACAAAGGTTAAAGTAAGCCACTAAGTTTTAATTAGACTATTTAATTAGAATAATTTCAAGCCACCTTGCCCCAAAAGCCCTGGGTCTTGTGCACTGCCTGCATGCCTGGCCCACATTCAGTAATCACCAGCCAGTGTGTACACTTCCTTGGATGGGGCCATTCAGAGCAGGAGGCCTATCAGGGCTGGACAAGCTAGCTGTCACATTTTCAGAATTAGACACCTGTAAAATAGTATCGGTTTAAATCCAGTTTACCCATTGTGAGATGCCCATTTCAGAGAAAATTTCAACCTCATTTCTCTAAGGAAACAAAATAGCAAAACATTCCATGAGGTCCTTGGGAAGAAATAAATGTCTCTCATGGCTTTTTTGGCTATCAACAACCTAAGTAGAACCCCAAAGTCTAAAGATAGGAGAAAGTTTTAGTCATTCTCAATTTCAAAATTGTCAAAAGGTGTAAATGTCAGTCCCTGGCGCGAGTGTGCATATGTATGCGTGTGTGTGTGTGTGTGTGTGTGCATTCAGGGGGGTGGGGATATGGTGGGGAGCAGATTTAAGGGGTCAGGAGGTAACATAACTTATAAAGAAAATACTTGGAAGAGCATTGTGTTTTTACTTTTTGAGAATAACAGGGAAGAGGTGTAATGATACATTCATATTGGGTGGATCTTACTTTGTAAAAAGCACTGAACAATAAGCTCCATAGGAGCAGGAAATTTGGCTTTTTCAAAAAATTCACTATCTTCAAGTCCTAGAACAATTCTTGAAGTACAGTAGGCATTGAACAAATATTTGCTGAATATGAAATATGAAAAGAAATAAAAACCTGGGGAATAATTACCATATACATCATTAGAGGTACCCATTACATTGCTCAAGCAGGAGCGTCAGGTACCATTAAAACCAGAACCTTCTAGTTCCTTTTAAAATGTTATTTTCCAGGGGCACAGTTGGTTAAACGTCCGACTCTTAATTTGGACTCAGGTCATGATCTCAGGGTCATGAGGTAGAGCCCCGTGTCGGGCCCCACACTCAGTGAGAAGTCTGCCTGAGATTCTCTCCCATTCCCCCCTCCCCACGCTCATGCTCTCTCTCTCTCTCTCTCTCAAACAAATAAGCAAATCTTTAAAACTAAAATAAAATATTATTTTCCATTTTCTTATTTAATAATCTTCTAGATATTACAAGAAAATTGTATGCTCTGTAAAAAATGATATATAATTTAGTATCATCTTTCCCACTGCTGACTCTATTATTATAAGTAATGAAAACTTTTTCTGAAAAGAGTTTTCAGTATGTATCTTTCAACCATAGAATAGAAGTAAAAACTGAGTTGAAAATCTGGAGTGCTGGATTCTGGTCTCACGTCTACCCCCTTAGTAGCTGTGTGACCTTGGATAGTTAAGTGACCTCTCTGATCTTTAGTTTTCTCATCTTTAAAATGGAGTGGTTAGCTAAATGATCTCTGGGAGACGTGCCAGGTCTACAAAGCTATGATTTTTTTTTTTAATCCATGGGTAGTCAGTAAACATTTGCATTTTAAGAAGTTAGATTTAAACAATGAGAAAATTAGTCTCTGAAGAGCATCTCAAGGCATATTAAAGTTTTTCTTAGTTGATATGAACTTAAGTTGAAATAACCATAGACTATTTTTTATTTGGCAAAATACATAAATAATTAGTAGATAGATTAATTTGTTTACTCATTCAATAAGCATTTTTGAATACCTGCTCTATATATGCCAGGTTTTATGTGCAAGCACGCAAAGAAAAAATATCTTATTTGGCAGAATGTAAGATATGTACATGTATATGATGAAATCTAATTTTACAAGGAAATTTGGGGGAAAATAAAATTTTAAGTATGTTTCATTATTCAGAGAGGGAACAAAGATATTATTTTATTCATATATATGTATTTGTATGATGTATGAAATCATAAGTTCTGGATATATGGTAATACATTACCAACCCTCGAAATTGTACTTTTAAAGCTCAGTTATGTATCTAATAAATATATTGGCCATGGAATGCTAGTACATAGCAGACAAGAAAAGACAAAGTGCACTGATAAATGAAGTGCCCATACCATACTAACGGGGCTAGAAAAGCAAATACCACTACTATACCTCACCGAATACTAATAACTAAAAAGTCACACTATAAAACAAATATGAATTCCAGGAGGGTGCGTGCAGTCAAAGCAACAATATTAGTAAAACCTAGTACAAAGGAAACAGTAACATGCTGTAAATGTGCCCGAATGCTTCTCCAGGAAACCAGTTTGTGAAACTCTCTGCTCTACCATGGTATATAGGGCACACGCTTTGCCATCAGGAGCAGCATGGCTGTTCTCCTGCTACTGTCCACTGGCTTTAGGTGGCAGACTTGCTAGTTGAACTTTCTACTGCAGTAACTTCGCTTAGTTTTAGGAGCGTAGTTTCATACTAGATGGCCTCTAAGTTAATACAGCTGACTCCAGACCCAAGGCAGGTTTTCCTTTGTGGGGAGTGGAGGTAAAAGTTGGTGTGGGGAGGTAGGTGGATATAACGTATATGCTGGCAAAAAGGAAACAAAAAAGTGGCCATAAGAAGTATTCTTGCCTCCTAATGAACTCCCTGTCTAGGATGGGGTCAGAACTGTGAGCATATAATGTGATAACTGCTCACTCTAACCCCGGCTACACCAAGTCTCGGAGGGAGCTTTGTAACGTTCAAAAGGAGGAGGAAGAAAGGGGGGGGGGGAATGAAATCGAAGAGTATGAAATCACAGTTTTGGCAGGGAGGGTATTTTGAACAACACTTCTTCTGAGGCTGGACGATGGGATGCTGAGGCCCAAACCTGAATGACTAAGCAGAAGCTACTGGGAGAAGAGCCTTGTGTGCCCTGCCAAGCAGAAGAGACTTCCGTGGGGAACCAGAGAAGCTGATGACAAATGTGATCACATTTGGGTCTGGGAAAAATTACTGTGGGGAGAGGCGGGACTGGAACCAAGGCCTCCTGTCAGGAGGATACTGGCCTAGTGATAAACGAGCCATTGCTGCAAGATGAGAAAAGGCGACAGCTTCCAAAGGTGCTGAAGGGGAAGGTCAACAGGCTCTGTCCTGAGTTGTAAAAAAAAAAAAAAAAAAAAGTCTTCTGTGTTAGACAAGTAGGTGTCAAGATTCCCAACTAGGTGTTAAGAAGGGAAGAAAAGGTAAAGTAACCCAGCGTGGGAAGGACATAGGGGCTAAATGGCTTTGGAATGACTATAGAACATTTGTCTAACAGGAATAATGGGATTATCTCCAAACTGGTCTCCCTGCTCCTTCCTTTGCTCCAACTTTCCTTAGCACAGCAGCCAAAATTGCCTTTTAATTCAAACTATGTTATTCCTCTGCACAAAAGATCCTGTAGCACCTCCTCACCTCACTCAGCAAAAGCGAGTCTCTCCATAGCCTACAGGCTCCATCTGCCATGTTCCCCAAGACCTCGCCTTCTAGTCTTACCTTGCTCATTTCACTTAGCTACATAGACCTTCATATTGTCCCTCAAAAGGACCAGGACTGCTCCTGCCTCAGGGCCTTTGCACTTGATGTTGTTCTGGACTATGTTGAAGCCAAAAACAGGAACTGGGACCTTAGTAAATGAAAGAATGGCTTTTTCCCTTACTTGTTTCAGGTCTTTGCTGGAATAGTCCTGCCCTATTTAAAATTACAAATGCCCCTCTCCTGGTACTCACTATACCAAAATTTTCATATTTAAATCTCCACCCTAAATAGCTTTCTGAAAGACAAAACCATATTTAGAATTACTGTTCATTCATTCATTCAGTTCATTTATTCATTCATTTATTCAATCAACAAATATTAATTAAGGAGCACCTAAGTCCAGAGCACTGCTATAAGCATGGAGATGCAGCAGTGAACAAAACAAATATCCATGCCCTGGTGAAGATACATTCTAACTGGGGGAGACAGACAATGAATAAGCAAGTATAGTATATATTATTATTGCATGGTACTTTCTATGTCACTTGCTCAACCAAACCTGATATAGGACCAGGATTATAGGAGAAGGGACTTAACTCAAGTTGAGATTTAGCAGGAGAAGGTAGTGACAGGGATGAGGGTGCTTGCAAGAAGAGCTAAAATACTGGATGATGAGGCTTGGGCTGGAGAACGAAGAAAGCAAAGTCCTAGAAACTACGAACAAGTTGAAAGAAGAAAGAAAAATCATACTCTTTTTGCCCACATGATTAAACATTTTCATTTACTTGCTTCTAAAGGCTCCAAAATATCCTTACAGTTCTTACTTATTATTCAATTCAGAAAATACTTGTTGAGCACATATCACATGCCAGATACTATCATGGTCTCTGGAGAAACCGTGCTAGGCACAATATGGAATTACAGAGTTGGAAAAATGACCTTAGCAATAAGTCAGTCTAAAATCCCTCTATTTTATAAATCACAAAACCAAGCCCTAGAAATATGAAGTGGCTTGACAGTTATCACAAAACCAGTCAATGGCAAAGCTGGAATTCAAAACTGGGTCCTCAGACTCAAAATCAGTGCTCACTCTCCAACATCATACCGTTCTCATTTCTTGGGATCGAACCTCTTAAAGACATAAACTTGCCATTTTATGATGGAAATGACTGGGGAAATGATATCTTTTATATATACTTTTCAGCTTGCTTTTCAGAAACTTCCATAAAAAATAAGGCACATGTATTCTAGAAATGAGAGAACTGATTATTGAATATATTAGTTAAGAATCATGGCTATGAGTAATAGAAATCTACCCGAACTAGTAAAGGAGAAGCCTGGAAGAATTTGTTATAGGTTGCTATAGTGACTGGTGTAGCTTGGGTTGTGCGTCTGCTCCCAACACTGACAATAAGGTCGGGACAAAGCTATATGGTAAAAACAAAGCTTGGCAAGGTATTCTGGGGTAGGGATGGAGAGAGGAGTTCTCAGAAAAAAGAAGAGTCCTTTTAAAGTGTATAGAACCCTGAAAGATGTCTCTGTTGATTGGATCCTCCAGGAGGTAGGTGCTGAGACAGAGTTAGAAGAGCCTTAGGGGGTAGAGGGTAATAACTTTAAAAGATAAAGAGAGGAGGGATGAAACAAATAATACATTATATGTTAATAAAAAAAAGAATTCCCCAGGTTAAAAAAAGATAAGTGGAATTTAAGAAACAAAACAAATGAGCAAAGGGGGAAAATGAGAGAAGCAAACCAAGAAACAGACTCTTACGTGTAGAGAACAAACTGATGGTTACCAGAAAGGAGGTGGGTCAGGAGATGGGTTAAATAGTTGATAGGGATTCAAGAATTTACTTAATGTGATAAGCAACTTGTGTTGCATGGAAGTGTGGAATCACTAAATTGTACACCTGAACTAATATTATACTACATGTTAACTAACAAGAATTTAAATAAAAACTTAAAAAAAAAAGAAAAAGAAGACTATACCAGGTTAGAATTCCACCAGTGGAATATCTATCTGTTTCCCTTGGTTATTAGCAAGTTTTTGTGAATCAAAATAGTCAAGTATGTGGGTGTTGAAGTCACAGTGTGTGAGTGGAAATCCCGGCTGTTGACACAAGGCAAGTTATCTAACTCTTCGGTGACTCATTTTTCTCATTTATAAACTAGGGAGAATTATATTACCTACTTCAGACAGTGATTGCCAATATGAAGTGAACTAAAAATCTATAAAACCTAAAACAATACCTAGGACCTAAGTATTCAATAAGTGTTCATCACTATTACTATCTTTATTACATTCCCACATTACTACTGAAATAAAACATCTTTTCCAGATGCTTATTTCCATTTTTATTTCCTCCCCTATGAAATGTCAATTGTTCTATGGGATTTTTTTGTATTATTGAGTGTTAGAAACTCTTTATATATTATACATATTCATACTTGAATGTTAGAATGTTACATATGGCTTTGCTTATGGTGTTTTCTTATACATAAGTTTATATTATTTACCATTGTCAAGTTCATCATTCTTTTTTTATGGATTTGATTTTTGTAGTCCTGCTCAAAAAACTATTTTCTACTTCAGATTATAAAAATTTTTTCCTTAATTTTCTCCTTCTTCAAAAAAAAGAGGAGGGAGCAGGAAGGAGCAGGGAAAGTCTTTGACTAGTATGTAGATCTGAAAACTGAAAGGAAGGAAGGGAAAGCAATCTAGAGAGGGAGAGCCTCAAAGCATGATGCAGATCTGTCAGAGGTGAGACCAACCCAGGGGGAAGCTCAGAAGCAAAGATTGCCTGTCAGAGGAGATTTCTAGAAGGAAATGGCCTGGCCCTAGATGATCATGCCTGCACCATCCTCAGTCATTGGCTGGTACTGCCCAAGAGGAATGTGCTTGGCCTTGGCTCAGACCAAGGAGGTTGCCATTGAGGTAACAGCTGAAGGCTGCCCATTAATTGCGTTCCTTGTAGCTCAAAGGCCAGTTTCTTTCTTGAAGTAGATCATAGCAGACTCCAGGGCAGCCACGATGTCTGACATTAACTGTGACATGTTTTACTTGCAAAATGCAGGAGGCATATAATCAGCATATCAATGTCAAAAAATAAGAGATTCTGTACTTTAAAAATATATTTGGGGAAATTTGCATTTTTTATTTAATTTTTTTGGGGGGGGGCCCAAAGCTGTTTTCATTAAAGCACAGGGACAATACCCATGGTCAGAAATGCTATTCTTTAAAGGTTTTACTTATAAAGGGTATGTTTTAATTTTTTTTAATTTAAATAATATGGAAGTACACAAATGTTCTCTCAGTTACCACTTCAAAAATCTGGCCTGTGTCCTAACAAAGTTTTTTCTCTGCCGTGTATATTTATATACTTCGTATATACAAAAGTGGAACAATATTAAAAGTAATATTGTTTTACAGATTGCTTCCTTTATGCAACAAGATAATATCTTTAGTACACTTTCACATCTTTCCTCTGCCCTAACCCCTGTGTTTTGTCATAATTATCTAGAAATTTTCTTCCAGATAATTATTATTTGTGTCCACTCTATTTTTCTTCAGTGTAATTAATCTTTATTTACAAATGCATGAAATTTCACACAATATGGTCAACAATTATTTAGAGTTTAGGCACGACTGGTTTCTTTTCTCAACACTGTTTCTTATATGCCAAGTCGCTCTAATTCATTTACATTTGTTAGTTGACAGCCACCTAAGATCTCCAACGTAGTCAGATGCTTTAATTTTCTGCCATCTGTTTTCAGCCTCTTTTTGGCTTGAAGCCATCACTTTTACTTCCCTCCTCACTGGTGTGGGCTTCATCTGATTTCCCCACAGTGCCTTTCCTATTCCATCTGATCTGCTCTTGGCCTCAGCATCTTGAAGCAGAGCTTTACAGAGATGTTTTCCTAGCTTCCTTCCCTCTCAGCCCTGTTTCTTTGATAGGAAGTCAGTTGATTAATTTATAATAAAATTGGGTTTCTGTTGATAGCTAAGCTCACTGCCATGGTCAGAAATGGTGAGGTGGCATTTATTTTCAGAAGCAGCGCCTGTGGCCCCATGATGAGGTCCAGGTGCCTTCTGGTTTCTCTGTCTCAAAGGTCAGAATAAGTTCTGATACCTCCAGTTGTGAAGATTCAGCCCAACCTTGCTCCAAGACAAACCAGAAATAGCATTTGGATAGCAATCATGTAGTCCTAAGAAGAGGCCGCAGGAAGCTTCTCTAAGAAAGATGGTCAGCTCAGAGTGATTCTGGAGTTCCATTAGGTTCCTATGTTTGGAGATCTAGTCTGCATAAATGGATGAAATTAGGATAAAATAGTAATATTCAGCTGAAAAAAAATTGGTTGGGAAAAAATAAAAGGAAACTACTTTGAGTATGTTTTTTTACCCCCCTGCCCCCCGCCAAAGGATGTTTTGTCTTATACTAGAACTTTTCCATATATACTTTCCTGGACACATTATTTTATTTATTTATTGTGATATTTAGATCCTGCCTTAAAGTTCCAATCTCTAGGAAATTCAGTACATACTGCCTTTTTTTTTCTGTTGGAATGAGAACGGCAAAGTACATAATGTGTTCAGCCAAGCTGAAAAGTTTCTTTGTTTTAATTGGATATCAGTACATGCGAAGATTAATAACAGACTTACTATGTCAACAAGATGTTTCTGGTTCCTTTTAACTCTATATGTTCCAGTAGAAAGTCTATTGTTTGGAGGCCAACAAAATTCTCCTGAACATTCCCCAGTGTTTTCCTTAAAATGTGACATTTCTTGAAACGCATGATCAAGGTGAACATATTTGGAGAGACATTTCACTCCTTACTGATAAATACAACTTGAACAGTGTCCACTCTGCATGTTTAGTTATGGATAAGGCTTTCCTCTTTAACGAGAACCATGTGGTAGCCAGCCTTCAAGATGGTGCCCAGTGATTCCCACTTCCTGGTATCCACACCCTTGTATAGTCTTCTCCCACACTGAAAAGGGTAGTAGACGTGTGTAGCTAATAGGATATTGTAGAAATGACAGACTGTGATTTCCAAGGCTAGGTCATACAAAATATCATGACTTCCACCTTGCTTTCCACTGGGGAAGAGGAAGGCAGCCATCACATCATGAGGACAGTCAGTCACGAGGGAGGCCCACGTAGAGGGGAGCAGAAGCCTCCTGCCACACTTGGCACCAATTTGCCAGCAAGGTGAATATGCTGAATTGGAAGCAGAATCTCTAGAGCCAGAGGTCCCCAGCTGAGCCACTCCTGAAATCTTGACCCCCAGAAACTGTGCGGCAAAAGATTTGTTATTATTTAAGCCTCTAAATGTTGAGGTAATTTATTATTCAGAAATAGATAACTAATACAGACAATATCAAAATCCTGACACGTGGAGTTTTGCCATGGAAGTGTGGCAACATGTTCTAAATCCATGTTTTTAGCCTCACACATTATTGTGAGTTCCATTATTCATAGCTTCGTGTTCCTTTTCTAAAAACTGAATTAAAAAATAACAGGATTCATCCATTCTTTTAGGATTTCCTACAGCTCCTGGGAATTCTTATCTGTTGTACCTGTGGGATGTGAAATCAGTGAAATGGCATGCATTTCACAGAAATGGTTTCTACTTCTTTGTGCCTTCAAGGCAGTGGTTTTCTTTTGTTGGGTCAAGGGTGATACGGAACTTGTTATTGAATTTTACTATTTTATGGAACCTTTCATATCATCTAGTCTAGTGATTTCCCAACACTTTTAGAAGTGGAATCCTTTAGGGCGCCTGGGTGGCTCAGTTGGTTAAGCGACTGCCTTCGGCTCAGGTCATGATCCTGGAGTCCCGGGATCGGGTCCCACATCGGGCTCCCTGCTCGGCGGGGAGTCTGCTTCTCCCTCTGACCCTCTTCCCTCTCGTGCACTCTCTCATTCTCTCTCTCAAATAAATAAATAAAATCTTTAAAAAAAAAAAGTGGAATCCTTTTTATTCCACATGAATTTTGCATGGAGCCCTAATACCTGAAAGAGAACAGATTAGTGTCTTATTAGTATGTTTTATAGTTTGAAACATGAATATATTACAAAAACTATCGGTAACAGCAATGAGGCCTTTAAGAATTCATAAGTTTGATATAAGCTTAATATAATGCTTGTAATGAATTAAGGCATTTTGAGGAATACAAAAATTTGAAATTATGGATTATAGATGACAGTTGCAGTCTTCTGTCAGCTTTGGCAGACAAGTTACCTCTCTATTTTGTGTTAGTTATTATATTAAAAGCCAAATTACGCTCTGATAACCAGTGAATTCTGAAATTGCTGTGCCTTACTGTAACAGAAGCTTATTTCTCACTCACATCAAAATCTGACATGGTCAGGCACCTTCCCTCTAATTAATGACTTAGGAACCCAAGTGCTACCATCTTGAGGCTCTGCCAACTTATACTTGAAGCAGGCAAATGGGGTAGAAGGAGTGAGGAGCAAGGGAGACAGAAAGTGAAGAAGGAATACATACCCTTAACCATATTAGCTAAGAAATTACACAAATAACCTTCATTAATTTTGGCCAGAATTAGTCATGTGGTCAACCTAACACAAGGGAGGCTAGGAAATGTAAAAGAGCATGTCGATACTGTTGAAAAGCAACAATTTCTACCATAATTGCAAAATATTGCCAAAACACTGATACACACAGGCAAGCAGAAGATATATGGATATAAGTTGTTTTTGTTTTTTTTTTTTAAGTGGCTTGCCTTGCAATACGTGAATACTCTTCAGCTAAACATTAGGACTAACTCTGTTATCTGTGTGGCACATACTGGTGCTTTGGTGAACTCCAGTTGACATGTAGTACATGTAAATATGCATCTTGGTTTTTCTGGACTTACTATTTTTTTAATGACATAAATCAGATACTTATGGACTCCTTGAAAACTGAGGCCTAGAAACGAGACTAACAGAACCAAGACAAGAAGTTGGTTTCTCAGTCTACCTTGTGCCTTTTCCTCTGCTCTATCCCCATCAACTCTCAAACACATTTATGTGTTCGATGGCATCCTAAAATTAGTCATATATCTTGGCAAAAGCCAAGTTTGATTTATACAAATATGGAAATCATAAGAGGGTAAGGCCTTGTGCAATGTATCTTACCCAAAATTCTACAGAGCTTACAAAGTCAAATGTTTGCAGGGGCCAGACAGGTAATGGAATGTGATAAGGAGACCTGAGTCTTATCACAGGGCCTGGGCACTCCTGCTCAGCTCTAGCTGATCATGGCCATGCGGGAGTCAGAGCCCAGCGTTCTCAGATCTTGGCTGTGGTGGGGGGGCAGGGGGGATTCTTTATTGTTGTTGGGTTTTTTATTTGTTTGGTTGGTTTTTTGTTTTGTTTTGTTTTAGAGAAGCCTCATACTACCTGCATAGGAATAAATGTCTCTAATATCAGGTTGTTGAAACCAGAGCAGTGATTTTGTGCACTTCCAAATTTGGGTTGGGGAACTGATGGCCATTCTACTGCCATGGTATATTAGAGAACCAGAGAAAATCCTGTAACAGTCCAACCAAGACCAGCTTAGTAAACCATGTCAAGGTTATCAGTTACCAAAGGGCCTAGAAGCCATCAGGAGTATTACACGGCTCTGCTAAGAAAAGTCTACCTTAATTAGACCTATGAGACCAGGAACTGACTCTATGTATATTTCAGAGACATTTTATCTTTTTGACATAGTCTGTTTGTCCCTCAGCTTACTTTAGCAAAGTGGAGTGTGCCGTGCTCCATGCTGTTATATTGAAAGAGGACAAGTATAGAAAGAAGGAAACTCTTGAGGGCAGTGGATGACAGAAATGAAGAGCTGGGTTTAAGGCCAGGGAAATAGAGCTATGCTATGGAATACTTGACAAGAATAAAACTTGACTATTCTGGCACCACCAGTTCCGAATAATTTTATTACCATGGAAATAGTGAAGCATGGTTTCTGAAGCAACATTTTGTGCATTTCTCAAGAGCTATGTAGAATCAACCCATGTACAAAGTGGCCTCTTCCATTTTCAAAGTCAGAGACAGTGTGTCTCATTCTTTGTTCCTCTCGTCTTCACCCAATACTTACTGTTGCAAAATGAAATTCTGATACTTCCCAAAGTGCTGCCCCAAGGTGTACAAGTTACTCACTTAGTTACTTACACCAACATCTCATCTCCTGACCTCAGTGCTGTTTTACAATGCACAAGTGTTGTAAATAGGTGAATGTAATGCGATGTGATATTCTGCATATAATTAGCGTCAGAGTAACTTGACTCCGCAGAAACTCTTGAAGTTTACCAAGTTAGGTGCAATGACTGTAAATCCCTATTAAGTGTAAAACATAGCTTAGGATCACTAGGTTCACCAACACTTTGTTCCCATCATTATCGGTGAGAATGTCAGGCATCAGTAAAACTATTAGAGACAACATAAGATGCAGTGATGCTGAGGGTTCTAGAAAACAAGCCTCTACTATTGGGAATCCCACAGATGGTTGCACAAGCCCTTTTAATTAGCATATTATTGACCCAATAATAGCTTCTTCTGAGAGATGTGTTTAATATTCCAGCCCACCAGCTGGCATGGATATGCTACTTAAGGATCACATAATAAAAGTCTTTATGAAAATGCACACAGCATATGTCTAGTAGCAGATATATAGATGAAGTAGTCCCCCTGTGGTTCTCTCTCTCTTTTCACCAAATAAGGGAAATGAATAAATATGCCAAACCTGAGCAAATATTTAGGTTCAGCAAGGGTTCTATCTCATTCACTCATTCTCATATCAAGTTTAAAATCTTAACCTCTGTTTTCAAAATCAGTTATCTTCACTCTTGGTAAAGAACCTTTACAAAGTGCATCAGTAAGATATGAGCCATTAAAAAAGCACGGTGCTTGTTGGCAATGCTAGAAGTTCCATAATGAACTTGCTCCTAAGAGGTAATGTGCTGTGCAGAAGCTTTTTATCTTGATGAAGTCCCAAAAGTTCATTTTTGCTTTTGTTTCACTAGGCTTTGGAGATGTAGCTTTAAAGAAGTTGTTGTGGCCGATGTCAAAGAGGTTACGGCCTATGTTCTCCTCTAGGATTTTGATGGAGTCCTGTCTCAATTGAGGTCTTTCATCCATTTGAGTTTATCGTTGTATATGGTGTTAGAGAATGGTCCAGTTTCATTCTTCTGCATGTGGCTGTCCAATTTTCCCAGCACCATTTATTGAAGAGACTGTCTTTTTTCCATTGCATGTTTTTTCCTGCTTTGTTGAAGATTATTTGACCATAGATTTGAGGGTCCAAGAAACAGTCAACAAAACAAGGAGCAACCCACAGAATAGGAGAAGATATTTGCAAATGACACTACAGACAAAGGGCTGGTATCCAAGATCTATAAAGAACTCCTCAAACTCAACACCCAAAAAACAAATAAGTCAAAAAATGGGCAGAAGGCATGAACAGACACTTCTCCAAAGAAGACATACAAATGGCTAACAGACACATGAAAAAATGTTCATCATCATTAGCCATCAGGGAAATTCAAATCAAAACCACACTGAGATACCACCTTACACCAGTTAGAATGGCAAAAATGGACAAGGCAAGAAACAACAAATGTTGGAGAGGTTGTGGAGAAAGGGGAACCCTCTTACACTGTTGGTGGGAATGCAAGTTGGTACAGCCACTTTGGAAAACAGTGTGGAGGTTCCTCAAAAGGTTAAAAATAGAGCTACCCTTTGACCCAGCAATTGCACTTCTGGGTATTTACCCCAAAGACACAGGTGTAGTGAAAAGAAGAGCCATATGCACCCCAATGTTCATAGCAACAATGTCCACAATAGCCAAACTGTGGAAAGAGCCGAGATGCCTTTCAACAGATGAATAAATAAAGAAGATGTGGTCCATATCTACAATGGACTATTACTCAGCCATCAGAAAGGATGAATACCCAACTTTTACATCAACATGGATGGGACTGGAGGAGATTATGCTCAGTGAAATAAGTCAAGCAGAGAAAGTCAATTATCATATGGTTTCACTTATTTGTGGAACATAAGGAATAGCAGGGAGGACATTAGGAGAAGGAAGGGAAAAATGAAGGAGGGGAAATCGGAGGGAGAGACGAACCATGAGAGACTGTGGACTCCGAGAAACAGACTGAGGGTTTTGGAGGGCAGGGGAGTGGGAGGATTGGTTAGCCCGGTGATGGGTATTAAGGAGGGCACGTACTGCATGGAGCACTGGGTGTTATACAAAAACAATGAATCATGGATCACTACATCAAAAACTAATGATGTATGGTGACTAACATAATAAAATTAAATTTTAAAAAAAGGTAATGTGCAAGAAGTGTACATTGGAAAGACTTAATGTAGCTGTGGTTTGCAGAAAAGGCAGGAAAGTCAAAGAACAGAGATATTTACCATTGCACAATTTAGAGCATTTTACACTTGATCTTAGCTAAAAGGCCAAGAAGCAATACAATTTAGAGCATTTTAAAGAAATTTTCAAGCCAAAGTAGTCAGATCAAAGTACCTGTACTAAACTATGTGCTTTCCGTTTTTCACACTAGCAAGTTTCCATAATGAAACATTTTAAATCTCAAATTACTTTATTTTTATTGCATTGTAGAAAATTAAATTTTGGTTTGAATGAACCCCATATTATAAAAGTGAGGTATAATTAGAGAAAAAAATATATCAAATTCCAGTGTGGACTGTTTATAGAGAAAGATCCTTCAAATGATTTACTTAACTCCATGCATTTATTCGACACTTCATTAATTCTAGAAAAGTGATATTAGAGTAAAGCTCATCTCTCTCATAATATCCTTTATGAGTCACACTCTCTGGTAGGTACATGGGTTAAGGATTGAAGGATATATTAATTCTTTTGATAATAGTAATTCAGCAGAGTTCTATTTTTTTTTTAATATTTATTTATTTATTTTAGAGAGAGGGCATGTGCATGCTAGCAGGAAGAGGGGAAGAAGGAGACAGAGAGAGAGAATCTCAAGCAGACTCCCTGCCGAGCATGGAACTTGATGCAGGGCTCAATCCCATGACCCACGAGACCGTGACCCCAGCCACAATCACAAGTCAGACACTCAACCGACTGAGCCACCCAGGCACCCCAGCATAGAGTGCTATTAACAGAAATAGGAAACCAGGGGAGAATCCAGTTCAGAAAGGAATATGTATGTAGGCTTTCAGGCCATGCTCACCCACTGCATCCTTGTTATATGTCCGCAGCACTGTGCTAGATGCTGGTGGAGGTGGTTTGTTAGGGTGAGGTCATTGTCCTCTAACAGCCACATCAAGAAGATAAGCACAAGTGAACATGTAATTAGCAACTCAAGACAGAATGAGATTAAGCATCAAATAAGTGATGCCAAGATAAATCTGGACAAGGTTCTGAGCTGGAGAGACAAATGAAGGCAACATAGAGACAGGGAAAGAGAAGTGGCTCTAGGATCAGATAGTCTTAAGAGAGAAACTTGTTTTCACCATTCTATAACAACAACATGGTCTTAAGCAAATATTACTGAGCTCCACTTTCCTTATCTATAAAACAGAGATCAAAATGCCTTCTTTACAAGTCACTACGATGATGAAATGAGATAATGTATGGGGAATGCATGATAGGGGCAGGAGGCACCGATTACATGGAAGCTATTCCTATGGTTATTGTGACCTAGCAGAGGTAAGAGTGGGGTAGTCAGTCCTCATGCAAAAGATATGCTTTAACTCAAAGACAGTAAAGGATTTGCTTAGGACTTGCTATTTAAAGACAGGACCCCCCTCCCCCCAAAAAAGACAGGAATCAGTGAGAAGCCTGGTCCACTAGAAATTTCTCTTAAAAATGGGCTAGAGTCAACTTGGAGTCAGATTACAGAGGGCCTTGAATGCCAGGAAGAGAAATTCAGACTACATTTTATGGGCAGTTGGGAGCCACTGGAAAATATTGACCAAGGAAGTTGCTGGATGAGATTGATGTTTTAAGGCTCTTAATTTAATAGATCTGATAATTAGGTATGCAACCTGGATTGGAAGTGAGAGAGTCAAGAGCTAAGGGTGAGACAGAGAGAGAGAATGGATGTTTATTGAATACCTATGGTAAATGTTTTAGACCATGGCCTGAAAACCAATCTCTGATTCCAAATGGATTCTCCGCTAAGGAAGAATCAATCAATTTATCTTCCTCTTTAATGAAATGGAAGGTGAAAGCATAGATGAGCTTTTCAGAATTCTGAGGGGAGTAGACTAGAGGAACCAAACTACCATCTATAGTGGAATGAGAGAGAACCATGGTGCTCGTAGAAGGAAATTGCAGAATGCAAATTGTTTGAAGGAATATTTTTGTCAGTACTAAAATAGTATAAAATTTTTTCTAATAACAACTGGGTTTTTTCTATGTTCTTTCCCCCATCCTTCTGTACTTCGAGTAAAAATCATAATGGGGAAGGTTCAGAGGCTTAAGACATAAGGCATGATTTCTCCTTTCAAATCCATATTCATTAAAACCAAACTGTATCAAAATGGAAACTATTTAAAACAAGCTCTGCTGTGAACATTTGAACATCTGTAAGGAAATATACAGGAGCTCAATTATCAATCTGAAAAGTTGTATCCAAAAAAAATCCAGTTGCCATTACAGTTGAGGGTGATCCAAGGAAAGGTGACTCCATTTTGGCAGACTCCCTCATCGATGGAATCCTCTTCTGACTCATGAAAAGATTTGCCGGTCCTTGGGGAGAGCAAAGTTGAGGCATGAGGGAGCAACCACAACTGTATCCATAGAGTTCTCTTACTGGATTCCAGCGAATCCCAAAAAATAGCTCAGTAAATCAGAAAGCAGGAACTTTTCTAGACTTGATTTCTTTTTTCTTTGCAGAAGTATCTCTTCAACATGCTGTTTGTATTAAGGAAAATTCTGGGAACTGTGTGACTCTTGAAGAGTCAATTTGTGCTTCCAATTAACATCTTCTTCAAAAAATATTGCACTTAAAGCCCAACATTGGCCAACACTCTTAGAAAATTTTGCAGTACCACCATTTTATTTTCACTGAATGCAATCATAATAAAAACTTCCATATTCTGGCTTACATGGAAGTGGTATGTTCCAAGAAAATATCCACGATCCCAGGGTTTGGTTGAACTGTGACATTGTGTTCATTGTTGGATTGTTCTCATGTTTATCATAGATTTTCTTGTCTTACTTGGCCAGGGTGAGTTCTCTGGCCTGTAACAGATAGATGTGGTGGTTTTTTTTTTTTTTTAGAAGGTGAAAAGTTTTGTTTTTTTATTATTATGTTAATCACCATACATTACATCATTGATGTGGTTTTAAAGTGATTAGACATTTTTCTGTGAAAAGACAACTTTATATCTGAGAGAACATTAAATGTTTAAAAGTCCTAAGGTTTGGAGACTGTAAAAAGCTTTGATTTTCCATGCACCAGTGCTCATAGGCTATGTCTTGTATTGGTTTGCCTTTTTCATTTGGTTACATAAAATATTCTTTGAAATCTGGCAAACAGTTGCTGATTGGCAACACAAATGCTGACTCAAAGGGAACTTGCCAATCTTACCTTTAAATCTGACTTGAAATTAAGAGCAGAACTTCCATTTCAAATATTGCTAAAACCTATTTTTAAGTGCCAGAAAACTCACTTAAATTCTGTGCTTTTATGGGAAAATACATGCATACCTTCAGCTCAAGCCATCAGATTTTATATCTTTATAATTTGCATTATGAAAAAAAATATATTTGTTTAAAAACTCCATACATTATTATAATAAATGGAAATCATAGAAAATGAAAGTCCATTATCATCCAACCTTTCAAAATATCTTTCTGTTACTTTTTTGGAGAATATTTCTCCATATTTTATTTTCTATAGAGTTACTAACATACACATGCATGTATTTATTAAAGAGGATTGGATTCACCATATGCCTACACTTCTATAACTTATTTTTCTCTTACACATGTTTTCTTGCTATTATGTACAAACTGACCTTATTCTTTTTTAACAGAAAGATTTTATTCCTTTGGGAAGTGGCCCATAATTTATTTGAACAATCCTCTGTTGATGGACATTTACATGAGATATTGTTCATTTACTTTTTAATTTACATACAGGAAAATTCACTGTATGTGAAAGTGGTATAAAGTTCTATGAGTTTTGATGAATGAATTCAGTCATGTAACTACCACAACAATGGAAATGCAGAGTTGATCTGCATTTTCACTATACTGTTCCTTTGGGGCCATTCCCTTCCCCCACCACCAGCCCTTGGCAATCACCGAGCTATTTTCTGTTCCTGTAATCTTAGTATTTCTAGAATAGCATAAAAATGGAATCATGAGCCATGTAGCCTTTTGAATATGGCTTCTTGCACTTAGCATAATGTGTCTTTATCTATCGTGTTACGGTGTGTACCTGTAGTTCATTTATTTTTATTGTTGAATAGTCTTCCATTGTGTGGAGGTACCAGTTCCTTTATCCCTTCAGCAGCTGAAGGACATTTGGGTTGTTTCCAGTTTTTGAAATTATGAAAAAAGCTACTATAAATATTCATGTATAGGTTTTTGTGTTAATGTAAGCTTTAATTTCATTTGGGTAAATGTCCAAGAGTGAGATTACTGGGTCACATGATAAGTGTGTGTTTAACTTTATAAGAAACTGCCAGATTGTTTCCAAAGTGCCTGTGCCATTTTGCATTCCCACCAGCAATGTGTGAGCATTCTAGTTTTGCGTACTCTCACTAGTACGTGTTATTGTCAGCTTTTTTGTTTTTTGAACCATTCTGATAGGTGTGTGGTGGTGTCTCATTGTGGTTTGAATTTGCATTTCCCTAGTGACTAATGATATTGGGTATCTTTTCATATCTTATTTTCCATTCATATATCTTCTTAGGTAAAGTGTCTGTTCAAATCTTTTCCCATTTTCTCATTGGATTATTTTCTTACTGAGTTTTAAGCATCCTTTGAATTTTCTGGATCCAAATTCTTTTATCAGATGTGTTTTGCACATATTTCTCCCAGATCATATTTGTCCTTGCAGACTGTGTCTTTTTGCAGATCAGAAACTTTACATTTTGATGATGTCCAGTTTATCTTTTTTAAATTTTGATTTTGATTTTGTTGTCATTTCTAAATCTTGGCCTAACCTAAGACCTCAACGATTTTCTCCTATGTTTCTTCCAAAAGTTTTATACTTCTATCTCTTACATACAGATCTTTGATCCATGTAGAGTTAGTTTTCATGTAAGAGGCAAGATACTAAGGTTCATCTTTTTACTTAAGAACATCCAATAGTTTCAGCACCATTCATTGAAAAGATTAATCTTTGTCCATTGAACTGCCTTGCACATTTACCAAAATCAAATGACCATATGTATGTGGTTATATTTTAGACACTTTATTCTAGTTCAAAGTTATGAATTTTAAAGATCTGCCATATTGCTGCTAAATCCATTCTGAGAAATGAAGCTACCAAAACCCATTTAGACTATGCATTTGTTTATGGCTTAATGCAGTCAAAGTGAACACGTTTTATAGTTAAACTCAGGTCATTAAACACTTGCATTTTTTAAGGCAGAGTTGGGCATGGGGGAGAACCAAGTTAATGAGAAATAATGTGTGCACCCTTTGGTTTGAATATTTTTAGTGGGATTTTTCCAAAGATGAAGATTGGTGTTAACATTTCCAGATTCTTCCTAATA
Source organism: Callorhinus ursinus (assembly GCF_003265705.2). Classification (NCBI taxonomy): domain Eukaryota; kingdom Metazoa; phylum Chordata; class Mammalia; order Carnivora; family Otariidae; genus Callorhinus; species Callorhinus ursinus. The sequence continues at coordinate 41,492,892 of NW_027397066.1, read as the reverse complement.
GGGAAAATGTGAAATGCCAAAATGATTCCCCCTTACACTCAAACACACACGTGCACACACACATACACACCACACATCAGAAGGAAAATTTTATAGCTCGAAAACATGTGATATTGGTGTAAACTCAAAATAATAGAATCTTTTTATTACTAAAAGCTTGACTTTCTTCTTGTATTGGGACCAAGTATTAGAAACTGACTTTTTTTTCGGGGGGGGGGGTCCTAAAGCAAGGTATAAAATATACATAACATGCCTTTATCAATGAAATGCTTCAGAAAACAACCCCCTCCCATCTGTCTCTCCTCTTTGGATTACTAGCTTACTATATGCTGCCCTACCTAACCCTCAAAAGCCCAAAGGACTTTTCATCAAGCAAGTAACATTGTGGTAGAGAAATTAAAAAAAAAAAATTCTTTAGCAAACTTGAAAAGATCCAAGCAGGCCCTCCCTCTATATACTTAACCCATTAAATGCTTGACTAGGGAAAACTCAGAACCCTAGGGAAGGCCCTTCTTCTCCTTCTCTTTCACTTCCTCTAGCCTTCTCTCCCTTTTTTTCTTCCATCCATATCGAATAGGTGGCACTGAGCCATGTGAGGAAAGAATATGACAGTTTCTCCCTGATAATTTAGTTGGACAGGAAATACATATCTGCAGAACATACAAGTAATATAGTACAATTCACAAAGACTTCTACAAAACCAAGTTTTGCCACGGTGCACTGATATTTTTTTTTTACCAATAAAATAAAATAATGGCAGTCTTTGTCTAATTAGCCACCCCCCCAAAAAAAGTCTATCTTAGAAAAAATAATGGAATCTGAATTAGCACGAAAATTTATTTTTCATTAAGTATACATATACTCATTACTCATACTCTTCTACAAATCCCCAGATTTCCAGGTGAAGAATTTAAAGAACTACCAGAGTGATGAATGCAAAGAGTACTTGGGATTATAGACATTGGGAGCTGAGAGGGATTTCTCTAATCACCTTATCCAAGCCTGTCAGGAAACCCACACTGGCCAGCCTCGCCCATTTTTACCAAGGTCACTGCCCGGACACTGAAGAGCTGGACCAGTTCTTCCCTGTGAATAAATGCACAAAGAGTACCTCAGACAGTCTTGAAGGAGAGTGTGGGCCTGAGTGACAATGGAGTGGGCCCCAAGAAGGAGCAGACAAAGGCAGCCAGGAAGGGGAGGGGGGGACTGGGTAGGCTGCTGATGTGTTTACAGAGCTCTCGAGTTTGGAGCACTCCAGGCAAACAAGTCCATGGCTCTGGATGAGGCTGGCTCACTTAGAGACAGGCCCACTCACTGCTGCTCTAGTCAGAGGGAACTCAAGAGCATCTATTATGTGGGCGTATATTGATTCTGTCAGGTCTTTAGAGTGACAGTTAATAATGCACTGCTGTTTCAAGAGTAAAGCGTGCACATCTCATTTGGTCCAAGCAGTTATAACTTCACACTTTTACTAGTAGGGAAAATCTGGAAGAGTTTAATAACCATTTTCAACTCTGGAATTTGTCATTCTCTGGTTCTTGCTTTTTCCTTTTTTTCCTTTTTTTTTTTTTTTAATGGTTTAAGCTAGAAAGTTTGCATCTCATTAAGCTTCTTCTATTGCCATGGACCACACCCCATCCCAGTGACCTTGAAGAACCTATTGTCACTGCTCTGGTTACCTGGAAGTTATGGAGTGATTCAGACAACCAGAAGGATCTGGCTCCTGGAATGACTGCCTAAAAATTAGAGGTTAGGAAATAACAATACAATGGGAAGCCAGTATGGATTTTTAGGGTTCTCAATATAACTTCATCCTGGTATCCACCACCAGCAGGAGATTAATTCAGCCCTGGAGATGCCTGTCTCCAAGCATGGGCCCTGACATCCCTATTTCCCACTTAGTGTATCACTGCCAAACTGGGCTTGTGGCTTGGCCACAGTGCTGTAGAAGGACTGGTCAGGGAGCTCAGAGACGGCATCTTTAGCTCCTGTTGGGTCATCTGTTTATCCAGCAAGTATCTGTTGAATGTCTACTGTGTGCCGGGCATTCTGTGAGACCCTGGAAACGCAGGGTTAGTTCCTGCCCTAGTGGAGCTTCAGTTACACCTCAGATTAACAGAATTGGGCAAGTTTTCCTCTTCTGTAAATGAAGGACTTGGACTGCATGTTCTTGGAAGGTTCTTTATAATAAGAATATTCCACTCCTGAAAGCAGAGCATCCCCAGTATCTCTTATGGGAACTGAAGTACAATTAAGCAGTAGGGGGAAAAAAACTCCTAATACAAAGAATGGTGGTGGGGGGGGGGGGGTTGTGTTTTATTTTAGTGGTGATAGCTTTTTGGGAAAATTTTATGGAGTTTTTCTGAGAAGAAGAAAGAAGAAAATGAAAAACTTTAGAAGTTTATACCCTCCTTGTTAATTCAAGTAGGTGTTGAGAACAGAATTCAGTCTAAGTAAAAAAATTTCTTAAAACTATTAATATATGGAGTTGTCCTTATGCAGATCAAATTCGTTTTACACTTATATTTAAGAGGTGAGATTTTGATAAACTGTTATTTACAAATTAAATCCATGAACTCAATAATTATACTCCAATGAACAAATGGGGGACAGCTGGGGGGCAGCCCTGGGGGGCAGCACTGCAGACCACATGGGCCATCAGAGGGGAGTGAGAAGGCGCAGTCCTTGTCTTCAAAGAGCTCACAGTGTGTAGTTTCTCCTGCAGGGACTGAGTAGCTTTTTTAAATTCTTTTTTTTTTTTTTAATACTTGAGTCCTTAGCATTTATAATGGAAATATGATGACCTTGGCCATATCAGGAGGGGGATCGGAGGCAAGCACGATAGCCCCATACAACATGCTGTGAAGTCTTTGGAAGTGCAAACTTGTGCTTTGACTAAAACACTGGAAGTTGGAAGGAGCTGTCTGCCTCCTGGAAGCGTGATCTCTACATTGTACTTCCTGGGCATTTGCTATCAAGCAGCACAGAGAATATTCAGTTTTCTTTGATGTATTTCTGGGTTTGGAAGTATCAATGCTGTTTGGCATCAATTAAACTAAAAAATGTTTTCTCATGGATTAACAAAAATGTTTGCTTTAGTGTCGATTTTCTAATTTTGTTTTAAAATAGATAGCCCCATCTGTGTCTCATCCAGGGCAACTTGGAAATAAAGATAGTTTTAAGTGTATAAATGTGATTTGAGAATTTGAAAAACTTAGTGTGGTGTTTATATGAGCAAGTATAGATTCCTATTTCAGAGGTGGCCACCCAGAAGGGCTAAGCCACCTTCCCCTCTGTTCTACCCCCCCCCCACTTCTTTTCATTCCATTCCTCTGATTCCTAGCTATCATAATAGAAGCTTTCAGCAGAGCAAACGCGGCAGGGCAGTGGAGATGCTCACAGGGTGTCTCAATCACCCCTGCCCTGTTGGGCCATGAATAGATGAGCTACAGTATAACCGGTGGACCCAATGTAGCAGATCCAGAGTCTCCGTGGATCTTCTGAGAGGGGGGAACCCACAATTTTAGAAACTGTATTAATGCCTCTGGGTTACAAGGACTGTCTTATTCAAACTGCTTGGGCTTGGGATAATCTGGGCCACTGTGTGACTGTTGAAGTGGGGACAGGACAGAGACAGAGGAATACTGGAACCCTTCTGTGGTAACATAATTCCCCAGGTCAGCCGAGAACCTTACTTGGAGTGGCTGCAGGAAAGGGAGATGGCCGAAGGCATTAAAAATAACCTTATAATAAAACTACTATCAGTGATTACTGGGGGAAAATGGACTATTTTATTTTTAAAACAAAATTTATAAAATTTTGGCAGAAAATAATTGTCCCAATTTAGCAGGAGATAGCCAGTCTTCAAAACAGGCCAAGCTAAGGGGCGCCTGGGTGGCTCAGTCGTTAAGCATCTGCCTTCGGCTCAGGTCAGGATCCCAGGTCCTGGGATCGAGCCCCGCATCGGGCTCCCTGTTCCG